>NW_017259437.1:1551146-1559901 GCF_001594045.1 Atta colombica
GTTAACCTATAACTTTTATCTCACAGATTTTCCTCTATGTAGCTTCTCGCAATTTCTTCTTTCTTTTTCGCTATTCACAACTTGTATCGCCGTCGGTATTACGGTGTCTCTCTCGTCAATCTCCCTGATCTCCCTCTCCTAATGTCCTATTCACATCAGGAACTGCCAGGCCACTGCGCGGCCTAGCAAGGAATTAACACTTCTAGTAACGCGTACGAAGTCGCCTCAGAGGATTTGCTTATGCTAATCGGGACGAGCGGTCGGTCTCGTACCATCTCGAGTCACGTCGCCGACGCTTCAAATATATTAATTAACATCGTCATTAAGCGACGCGGCCGCCAGTTTACCGGATCTCGTCCCGCGTCCTTCTAGCGGCGATTCGCGCGTGTTCACGACAGAACATGTTTCTACCTATTTCATCTCCTTGTTCCACTCCCAGTTTGTTCATTCTATGATCAACCGAGGGCATCCTCGGACTCGAGCTAGGGGCCTGTCATGCGTGTTTGCAGACGCATAATTCCATCTTGCGGCCGTAATTGCGGTTAGCACATTGTCGACCCATCGTGTGGCATCGAGACACGAGACATTTCGCGGGGACGTGCTATATCGGCTGTTCGATTATGCTAATGCGATTGAGTAACGGGGACCCGACGGCTCGATTTCCGTGTCAAGAATGCAGGTGTATTCGTAATCTAGGCCCGCCTTCGTCGCATAATCGCGTACTCGATCGAAAGCCGGCGCGTTTAATCCTGTCCGAATGAACGACTTTGTGACGATTCAACGAGATTCGACGAGTCGCGCGATAACATCAGGGATTACGATATATTTCACACTCGGTGATGTAATTAATGTACGACTGGCTAGATGATTGCCCTGCTTCGCCGCTAATCATTTTCACCGTATCGAAAATCGCACGCGGAAAGAAAATATGGCTCATCGTCACACGGCACATACTAATCTTTAACTCGATGTTCGATGTAATCTCTTTGACGATATACCATCGTCCTAATTAGGTAGTAATTAGATTCTGTACGTAATTCGAGCTCGTGCATTCAACGGACGATGAAAGGAGCAATGAGCTTTGAGATCTCGTGAAAGTAGCCGGCGAAAAATCTCAAAATTCATTTCCTGTCTTTGATACATTTCCTATTTTTTCCTACATAAGTGTATCTAGAAATAATTATATTTAATTTTTCATAATTAACAATTATTCTTTATTACAATAAATATCATCATTGCCTCAGTGATCGAATTGAAAAAAACATCTGCTTCGAATAATCGGAATATTCTTTTTCATAGTTCGTTATAGGCTTCAAGACTTTATGCTGATGTCTCACATTTTGAGATGCATTTTTTTTATTGTACATTATTTTATACTGTACATCCAGTTACACTTTTCTTATTATTTTGCACTTTAATAAAGATTATTATTATTATTATTATTATTATTATTTAATGTATATCGATCTAGTTTAACTTGCTATTATTTAACAAGTATTATTAAAAAATAAACTTTTTATGTTTTATTATATAAAGTAAACTGCTAATTGCGCACACAATGTGCCGAAATTATAGCAGAGCTGATGTAGAATGGAGAATGTAGAATGTGAGGCAAGAGTGCGATTTTATAAACGCAACGCAAATTCGTATAAAGGGCAACAGAGGCAACGTTATCAATCCAATGGACCGCCAGTCCCGAATTCCGTTGTACCATCGGCCACCTCTTGCACCTTCCCCGCTTTGTGCCCGCCGTTATTTACGACGCTCAAGCACGGCTGTGTAAATTATGGCGAGGCCAGGTTTCATAAATTCCGAGACGAGATATGGAGCGACAAATTCAACTCCCAGGACCCGGCGCCCTGGTCGCGGTGGGCGCAAGTTACACGCGTGGACGCGCATAAATACGTGTGCTCGCGCACGCGGGCTCTCTACGTCCAACCTAGTCCGTGTAGACTACAACCGAGCTTCAGATTATCATATGTATACCGACTTCCTGCTGCGATAAACGCACTACCTGCCCGCGTGATGCTGATTCGGATGCGAATCGTCCTTCTTAAGAAAGATCAAGCTATGTTGATTTTCGAGATTGATTTGAAAATATAAATAATAACTTGAACTATAGTGTGAACAATAATCTAAGATATTAAAAATGTTTAAATAAGCAGTAAGTATACATATATTTAGTGTAGTGTATGATGAATATAAAATACTCGTGAGTAACACATTTTATTTAAATTTAGCTTTAGAAATTATTTCTCCATATCAAATAACGATTTTATATAAAGGGCATTCTATTTAATGATTAATACATTTTTTTTTCAAAACGTTAATTAATAATTTTCTGTAATAATTTTCTGCGCTAATTCCTAATGGCTCTTTGCTCCCCTTACTTTTAATTAACGTATGCTTTAAGGAATTTGTTCACTTTTTTCTATTTTTCAGACTAAGTGTTTATAATCATTCAACAACAATAATTTTATTAATATATATCTCTATTAATAAAGTTTCAAAAAGATAAATCATAATAAGTAAAAAATGCAAGCTAACGTGAGCCATGTGAGCTGATTTATTAAGCTGACATTCCTAATGTAAAATAAATAATTCTAAACAATATAAAATAGAGATTTTGTTTAGGAACTATAATTATCTGCTAATGAAAAAAAAACAGACTCAAATTAATTGATGAAAAACAATGAAAAGCAGCAGAACAAGACTCGTAAGTGCGCGCCATATAGATTTTAGATTCTCATAAAAACCAGTAACATCGACAAACACGAGGAGGATGGGTGAAGGAGGATGGACAAGGCTATAAGGAGGGGAAGGGTTGAAGGTGGGGAAAGGCCCGAACGTCGTGGAAAGAACCGCATGGAGATCCCAATCTCGCGTGGAAGCCTCTCCAGCAGTGAGTAAAAGGTGGCTAACATCTCGAACATCGTCCCTGTAATCTAATGAGCACCTGCTAGGAGTGCCGCCTACACTCTACATATAGAGACAGACACTTCTACGTAAAGTCGCGTATGCGATTCCAGGGCCGTATCCATCCGCCTACCGGTGCTAACATTGTTTTAGTCGCCTTCGTCGAAACGTGTTATTTGTATCGTGAGAAATCTTTTCCGTCGATCGTAAACCGCTCGAATCGCAATATTGTAACGAGAAAGATTTAGTCTCGGATATTTCATTGTCAAACGTTAGAGTTTCTGTACACACTTTCCGTAATAGTAACCGTAAGATGTACGTAAGAATTATTATAAAGTATATCAATCAATCAAGAATTGTCAAAACTTTTCAATTTTAATTAATTAGTTAATTCTTACAATAGGTTTTACGGTTATTGTTATGATAAATATATGCGACAGCCCTTATTCGATCAAATAGCGTTTGATGACATAAGTCTGTATAAAAGTGTAATTCTATCTTTGTTACTCATTATAAAATGTCATTATTAAATATTAAGAAAGATAGAATAGTATTTGTATCAAGTACTTAAATGTAAAATATCTATAACATCGATAAATAATGAAAAAGCTATACAACCATGATTTACGCAAAGATCCAAATAAATTATCTTGTATTTCTTCCCGAGACCGTTATTATTGTACTTAATTCCCTGAGTCTCTCTCTTTTTATATTCTATTTTCGTATTTTGTTGCACCTTGGCTTTCCCTTTTTATCTCTCTTTCCGTGGATGGGATATGCGTTGAGATAGCCGAAGGTATCGGGTCTCGCGAAAGACAAATCGCGAGCTATGGCGAGAACGTTCTTCTTCGGCAGCGGCGCGTGTATATCCTCGTGTGAAATCTTTCGGATCGCTGACGGATAACTTCCAACGGTGTAGACGCGGCGGACGCGCCGCGAATGGATCACGGATTGTGTCGTACGACGAGTCTGTACCTACCCGCCATCAAACAAACGGCCCACGTATAAGTCCGACACTCGCGGATGCGTATATACGAGGGTATACGTACATTCAGATCCGAGAGGAAAAAAAAATAAAGAAACGAAGAGAGAAAGAAAAAAAGAGGGAGCTACATGTTATGAGGGTACAGGTGCTGGTTTCTTCTCCTTTTCCGTCTCCATCTCCGCCATCTATGTCATCTCTTTCTCCTTCGTTTACTGACGTTGTCTATAGACACGTGGTTCCTCTCCGCTCTGTTCTCCATCCTCTTGCTGCTTTTTCCATTCTTCTCCTTCCTTCCTCGTTCATATAACTTCTTTTTTTCCTCCTTTCTTTCTTTCTTTTTCAATCGCCTCATCCTCGTCGCCATCCATGAGACGACGTTCGGCCACGAGAGAGAATTCGCTCATGTATGCGTGAGGTCGCACCGAGTGCGGGTGAAAGTCTAACCATGGGTCACTCGCCAGCCGCCTATACCCCGCCTATCGCCTAATGTAGGTGCATCTATATTGCCTCGTGCGAGCAATGGTCAGTCTAAACTATAAGCACGCTCGCGTCTTTCTCGCGGAAATACCGTACACGCTCGCGCGCTACCATCGCGCCGATGAAGCGGCACGACTGGACGCTATCCTATTATCTCTCGCGCAGTAGATTCGAAAGATGTGCCGCCGCCGATAAACCCCGACGGCGAGGTCCCCTTCCGCATGAGGAAGGTTCTCGCGCTTCGAGCACCGAGCGAATCCTCTGTAGAAATGTTATTATGATATCGCGAGTAATAACGCGAGTGATAGACGCGTTAACGCGTGCTAAGTAGCGGTTGTTACGTCTTCTCGCGTTGAATCCGCGGATTTCAGCAGCTCGCGGATTGTGGCTTAACGTTTATTAAGTGCTACTCGGATGTTGTTTCTCAACTTTCGTGCAATCCTTGTTTTCGAGAAAATTCAATGTAGAATACAATTAATAAAAGTTGCCACAAAATAATAATTATATATATGAGAATCTAAAAATTTATCGATCCAATCTATTCAGTAATTGATTCTAATAAAAATATATTGCTACAGCAAATCCATCGAGATGTAATTGTAAACATGTGTCGTTAAATTTTATCTAGCAATTTTCATGTCAATTTTACATGTGATTCTCTTCGCAAGAATAATGCGTCACTGTCGAGCGGTCTTGACATTTTGTATCGGCAAATTACGCGCGTAGATCGTACCTTCTGCTCTGAAAATTACGCGGATGATCGTTAGAAACTGGCGAGCCTTGGTGAAAGTTTCGGTTGAAACATTGTCGCGAGGCGTGGGTCGCGGGGTTAGATGATACGCGCGATTTCGCTTCGTCCACAACCGAGCGAGTGAACGCGACTCCCTCCCGCGCGCCGGAAGAGAGATGTCGCGTTCGCCGCTTCAAACGCACCTTTCCCCGTAGCGTACCATCGCATCATTGAGTTACGTGGCATGGTATATCGTGTATACGCCGTAATCACATTTGATTGATTGTCACTGATTAATTGGCATTTCGATGATAACAGCTATTGGGCGGAGTACCAATCGATGTTACGAAATTTTGATACGCAACTAATATCATCTGTGAGATTTAAAATCTTATTATAGACTATGTAATATTAAATACGCTAAATGACCTTTTATCTTCAAAAATAAAAATATTAGATATCAAAAGATAACCTAATTCCTTGAGTAAATAATATTTTGTTATTTTTTTACTTCCACTTATGTTAAAATGTAAATTAGTTCTATAATTCTACTTCTATAATTGCACAGAAAAAAAATTTTGTTATAAATGCTAATCTTATGCTCGAGAGTATACTTTGACATTATGAATTTAACAGAGTAACAATTGAATTAAATTTGCAAAAAACAGAAAGTTAATTCTTCATCTAACTTGCCTAAATTAACTTTCTATCGGCCAAATTGGACTTTGCAAGCACAGTTGATATATTGATAATCAATTTTGATAAATAAATAAAAATCTATAAAAAAGAAGTGAAATTCAATTCAACTTTTATGATAATAAAAACTCATTATTGTTAAAGCTTGTAAGAGTATGAAAGAATTTTTTTCAGATTTTTGTTCAGTCCAGAATAATCTGCTGTGAAATTTAAAGATCAAGTTGTTGATGGAAGATGCAAAATTCCACATGGTCGATGGAAAATTAAATTCATGTTTAGAAAAGAAATGCTCAGAAATCATATATTCATTCTTTGCCCTAAATTCTTCAGGCATACTTTCTTTCATAATATTCTTACAAATTGTTATACGAAATAAGATATATACATGGAATATGCCTAGTTTGAAAAAAAATAGAAGTAAGAAAGGTTTTTGCACAGTTCTCTCTCTCTCTCTCTCTCTCTCTCTCTCTCTCTCTCTCTCTCTCTCTTATTTAAGGAACCGCTTCCTATGGAATATAAGCTCCTATAGTGGGGAATTGAATTTCGAAGGTATCGAATAATGAACTCCTACGAGCGAGCAATTGTGTACAGCGGAGACAGTGTTTTCACGGAGCATTGCGCTTTGGTCGCGCGTAACTCGCCTCATTCGCCGCTAGTCACGCGTCGCATGCTCAGCGTTAACTCGCCTCGGAGTTGCGCTTACTCGAACGTGTCCGTAATACCACGCGGATGAGACAGACGGTAAAAGGAAAGAGAAGGAGAGGAATACGCAATGAAATATACTTTTTAGTGTTCGGCCGTTGGTCGTACGCCGCGTCGCTGAGTCTCGCGGTGACCGTCGCTCGCTTGGCGGCTCGACGAGCGTGCAATTATCTCACTAACATTAATATAGCGAACACGCGATACTGGCGGCGAGTCATTACTCCCATCCAACCTAATTAGCAATTCCTCGACCGCTAATTATTATTAATAGGTGGACATACCAATACGCGCGATTAATCGCAAACGGTTATACGTTGAGGCCGCGCTTGTTGTTGTTTGAGTCGAAGGCAAAGCAAATAACCAAACGTTGGTAATGACCATTAGGCGAACAATCGATGCGGTCGATGTAGCGTTTTACTTAAATTTCACCAGAGATCGGCGAACCCCTTGACGTAATTATCCGCTGTGGTACCTTTCGAGGTTACGGTTGAAGTCAGCCAAGTGGACGAGTAGTATCGAATCGCGAAGGGATAAGAGGGAAGCGAGGAGAGTTGGGGAGATCGGGGGAGATGGTTACTTCTATAAGAAAGGAGAGCCTCCTGATTTATACCGTGTGCTTTATGAGCAGCCTGCCTCTCACAGTCGCGGTTTAAGTTTTGTCCGTCTCGGATCGGCACGCCAAACGGTGGAGAGTGACGTCAAGGGTGGCAGGGCGCAATAGGATTACGCGAATAACGAAAATAATGAACACTTTGTTCGCTTGTCTTATTTTCTTTCCGTCTGAACAACATTTTTGCACACGTACTTAAGCTTTATACTTGATCAGAATTTTTTTTTCATTCAAACAAAATTGTGACTCGAGGATAATCTGGTTCGAAAAAAAATAATTCTTCGTTTCTATATTGACCGGTCAAAAAGTTAATTATAACTCGAATTAACAAGGAAATCGCCGGAAATATCTCTCACCGATTTTAATGGACTTGGTTATTGTACATGATATTGTAGAACACATGATATTGTAGAACATCAAATAATATTAGACATCCTACATCTTTTTACTTAATTATTTCAAGATTTAAACCAACCTTTTAAAATTAACAATTTTCTTTTATTTTTAGCGAATACCTTCCAATTACGAGATATTTGGAAAACAAAATTTATAACAGTTTTATGGTATTTTGTACTCTTAATAACAGTGTTTCATTTTCAGATTTTTTTGAAAATATCAGAAATGAAAAAATCCATTATTTTCGTGAAGTTGTTTCGATCTCTATACCTTGAATTAAAGTAGATAAAAAATATATAATATAAATATATAATATAAAAATATAATAATAGGTTTATTTTTTTATGTTCTATCATATAACAATGGTGCGCAATTTGTAGTCCTGCGAATTTTTCTACTACCTATACCAGCTCATAACTAAGAATAAAATTTTTCAAGCCGCGTAATTTATTTTATTTGCATAAAATATATAAAATCATATTTTCTATTTTATGCAAATAAAATAAATTACGCGACCCAAAAAATTTTACTTGTTTTTAAAACGACACTTCTGAAACTCTTAAAAAAAAGATTACTATTATCAGTGGTCTATAACATGTCCAAAATTTCTCAAAATCGAAGACACAATTGTCAATAATTTTCTAAGTAAAATTCCATTCTTAATATAACATATTCTCTAAATTTTTTGGAGTGAAATTTTCACTCTAATCCTGGAGTCACTGACCAATTCACTCCACATGGAGAAAGTATTACTTTAATAGAGTGAATTCTTTCGCAATAAAACAAAAAGTGTAGAGTTTCACTCTTATTTTTAAAATGAAATTAATTTTTCTAAACTTCACTCCAACTTAAAGTGCAGGAATCTCGGCAAACCACGCCTAACGCCTTCGAGTTCTTGTTTTCAACAAGTATAAGTGCCGTTTACAATTGCCAATTATTAACTGTGTTTAGTTGTTTTGAGTGTATGAACAACGTCAAGTGTTTGACAAACTCGGTAATGAATCTGTTAGAGATAAGCTTGTTTATACATTTGTACATGTTACAATGTTAAATGTAAAGCGTACTTTCGCGCCTATTCATATATCGCAACAATCGCGATTCTACCTACGGTTATCCCAACGAACTCTAGAACTATATCTGCGCATGCGAACTATGTGGGCTGGCAACACTTGCACCTTCGTCGTCTTGCATATCGTTATCAACCCGTCGCGCCAATATCTCTGTTTACTGTGCTCTATATATA
>NW_017259437.1:1560001-1565001 GCF_001594045.1 Atta colombica
ACCTCTGCACTCAACAGCACATACATGAAATAGAAATTGAAAGGATACGAACAGAGGTTAAGGTATTTCGTATAGGTACTTAGGATAATGAAAGAAATTAATTTCTATTGAAAATTATTATATATTATATATATATTAACAAAATGTAATAAATCGAAATTCATGTCTTCAATTTTTAATAAGTTTATCTTGAACAGATAAAGTACTTAGAGATTTAAAAACTTAGTCAAAAAATGCCTGCGACTTTATGATTAGGTTACAAAACATCTTCTCTCCGAGAAAAGTCACTCTTTTTAAAGTTGATTTGAATAAATTCAAATGAAGAGTAAACAATTTCACACTTTTGAAAAGTGAAATTTCGCTCCACTCAATTGGCGGTATTTTCATGAATATTTTTCACCAAAAAAATAAGATTTCACTCTAAGAAATTTAGAGAGTATAATATAGAGGTTAAGAGTTTAGAGCCTACACGGCAACATAATAGTTTCCGAAGGCGACTTAGGGAGAATGTCGCGAAATAAATCCCATCCGCGACAATTTTTCGCAAACTATGAGCAGGTATGTTGATTGCGAGCAGCGATGCGCATAGAGATGCGCGTAGATGCCCCGCTCGCATAGCTATAGCCGAAGCGGCACAGCTATGCGCCACTATAATGCCGCGCAGCGCGCTTGAGCGACATCGGTTAAACGATGCTCCCGGGTGAACAGGACATCGAGGGATCGCTGGACCTCGTTGCTGAGAAAAGAGATAAGCCGCGGACACGTGGGAAAATTACTGCGCGGCCACTCCACCGATTCCTTATAGACCCTGGTTGTCCATTGTGACTTCAAGATCGCATACCACTATTGATTTATTCTAAATCGCCTTCCGCCACGGTACGCTTCGCGCCGGTACGCGCTAGTTATTTAAGATCGACCGGCACGTGGAAAAAGTTAGAAAATATAACGTTCCGATGAGGAAGAGATAATTAAAATGATCAGAGAGAGAGAGAGAGAGAGAGAGAGAGAGAGAGAGAGAGAGAGAGAGATTAGAAGATAAAAGAGATGGACGAATGAAAGAGCTTACCCCTTGTCACTCTCAAGCTCGTTATGTATCTACTATTGCATCTTCTAGAATTGCATGTGATTCTCGCCCAGATTGATTCGAATATCCATTAATACTTTTGAGATTTTCACAGGAGATTTTCTTCAAAAGTATCAAAGAGTTATATTATTGCCATATCGTGATCCATTGCCAATGTTTTGTGAACCTTGCCGAGGAGCGCAATAATACTGAGTATCAGTGCCCTGTTGAACAGCAAGGTTCATGAAACAGTGATAACCCACAAACTCTTTGGTACCTCAAATACTCATTGTATTCCCGGTAATGTCGAAAATTATCATTACTTTTAATCGAACTTTTAATTAAGTATCTTTTAATACGGATATCTTTTTTTACTTTCATAAGCGGTTGCTGTTTTGATTTAAAAAATGCATCTTTCACAAAATCACATCTTTAATTTATCCAACGGATACAGTTTTTATAAGAATCGATTCGCGCAACGACTTGCGTCGTATAAATAAAATACTGCTAAAGTTCTCCTTTGCTTCTCTGACACCTTTCTCGTATATCTTTTATTTTTTTTTAACCAAGAATAGTGGATTTCTCCGAATGGTTTACGAGCGAATTCTATATCCTTCATTCATAGAGCGCGGATGCTTTTCGATTCCAACAACGCAATGGCAGAAACGACGATGACAGCGGTAGCAAAAGCAGCAGCAATAGCGGCAGCTGGGTGACTGTGAGGACAAACATATCAAGAAGGATCGGAGCGGAGAATGGAGAAAGAGGCGGATATTCGCGACGTACGAAAACGAATGTTCAGAACACGCACGAGCGAAAAACTGGTCGTGCCACCTACACGAGCGATACAGGGTCGCGCGGCGGGGTCAAAGGTCGGGCCCCCACGGAGCAGTAAACGCAATTTTTGCATGGCGACCGAATGCCAATGAAAACCGGGTTATTAATAAATCGATGTAATCGCTGCGGTCGTCGCCGTCGTTGCGCGATGCGCACAACGAAGGGCGCGACAGGGCGAAGACCCTCGAACGAGTGCGGCTATTCTTGAGCTCTTTTATAACGCTCCTGGTGGGAGGAATAAATTAAAAATAAAATAAACAGGGGAGAAGGTCAAGCGTCGCGACATTGCATTAATAAACTCCCCGGGCATCGTGCTTAAGAGGTTCATTCCTCTGCTTCTCTCTTTTCCCTTAGTCTCTACTTCTCCATCACCCTCTTTCACTCTGCCTTTCTTATTTTCTTTCTTCCGTCTGTCCATCGCCATCCTTCTCGATTCACTATCCGCTTGATATTCTTTCTCCTTCAGCGATATTCCTTTGCCTTTTGACCGTGGCAAGTGCTTAATTCCATCAAGTCTTAACTTTCAGATTAAAAGAAGAATTAAGAATCAGTTTTTTGCAAATACGAAAATATTTGTTGAGTACACGGGATATAGCATTTCTTTTCTGATATGGTCAACAACTCTTCCATGGTTAATCCCACATGTTTGTAACTAACGTATTTGCCATCGTTTTATTATGTAAAATCTATTACAAAAATCTTACTATAAAAAATCTATATAATGAAAAAAGAAATATATACAATATAAAAATATGTACATATAATACATTGGACAATAATAGTCATACAATAATAGCAATGAAGTAAATATTGTATTGCTATTTACATGGTAAATAATTTTAATATTATTTTCAAACTTTAAATTGATCTCTCGTAAAGCGACACGAAAACGAAAATCAATGACGCCTGTGCGTTTGTGTCCTCTCCTCTTTGGAAACGTGCCTGAGTATCGTGGCTTACCGTGAAGGAACAGAATCCAGGATACTCCAGCATCTAGATACTTCCTCGGCCAGCTTGAGTCCGTATCTGAGCGTAGATCGGAATTCAGGTACACGGTAGCACTACCTCGAGGCGCACAGCTCGTGAACACACCACCTCCATTCGCCGTGGAGGCAGGGAAAATGCACATAAAGGACGAAGACAAGAAGTAAGAAAGACACGGAGACGGGGTGAGAGACGGCTGGATGGACCGAGCGAGCGGGAATGAGGTAGAAATCTCGCGGCAGGCGAAAGAGAGACGCAAGGAGGAGTCAGCTTGCGAGAACGGCCGGGCCGCGCAGCGACTTCAGCCCCGCCGGCTCTGGTCGTCCGGTGATCTACCGTGCCGAGCCAAGCCCCTCATTAACGCCTTTGCTAAGAAATTACACGCAGTCGGTGGCAAACAAGAGCAAGAAGGTGTCGGCCGCGCTCGTTCTGATACACGAGACCAGCGCTCTTGTCCTCTGCCTCGCCTCGCCTCTTCCGTCCCGTTCTCGCGCAAAGCTCGGCTCTCCTCCCCTGTCGCGAAGCGTGCGAACCTTTGCAGCCAATTCGATCGAGATTCTGGTCCAGATAGCGCGTGCCCTCGCTGTACGCGTCCGAGAGCCTCGAGATCGCGCGAGATCGGAGCTTCACTGATCGTATATGCTTTAAGCCAACATTTTGCCGATTTTTACCGTTTCCGTTTGCTTGCGAAGATTATCGAAGTATATTAAATCTTTTATATATTTTAATGTCACCTGATTAATTAAGATTTAAGAATTGTTCAAATTCAAAAGACTTATCTTCTATTTAAATTTTAACGGAAAAATAATTGCAAACGTTTCTGTCAAATTTATTAAAAATGGTAGATTAATCCTACTAGTAGGTCTTTCAAGCTATTTATTTGAATATTAGATATCATTTTTAATGTGAGTTCCGGAAAATCACAATGTAATAAAATTGTTTTCGCTAATATGCTATTTTTCCTACGAAACATTTTTTTTTTTACTATAATTTGTCATAATCGCACATTTAATCATCCATAAAATGAAACAGTGATGAGATTCGTCCATCATGTAATCACACTAACAGATCAGAAAACGGGTTCTCTTCTCTTGTTAAACTAGGCAACACCCAGAAACGTCTCTTGGCCGATCCCGCTTGAGTTAAGAGCTCGGGATATAAGCTCCACGCATCGCCAATCGTGAGACCAAAAAGTCATGAACTCGATCGTTGTACACGACAAGACGCGCGTCGACCGAATTCCTGTAGGGTCGTCCTACCTGTACTCCCCCCGCAATCTCCTTTGCGTTGATGTCTGGTGCCCGCAGTCGGTGTTACGATCGAAATGACTGACGTACTGACGGGAAACATCGCGACCCCCCGCTGTCGAATGTCGTCGGCCAGATCGGCCGAGTGACCGATGTGGGTGAATGTTTTTCAACTCCGACGAATGGCCGTAAGAGATGGATAAAGAGTCGGGAAAAGAGCTCAAATAGAATGCTTCGAAAGGCAATCGACAGAAGTTGCGAGTAAACATGGATAAACAGATTTGTTGAGTGTCATGGCCGAGAATGATCATCTCTTCTAACGCCATACCTATGTAGAAAAAACACCAATATGATTAAATTCATGTGGAGAAGCGAACTCTCGCACCGTTACTGATTTACGAAATAAAATAATGTACCTTAGAAACAAAATATGAAATGATATCAAGCTCCTAGAATAAGCTACGTACAGCGATACATTTGAAATTACTTCCGCAACATTTGAACCTTGGCAATTCGTGCGAAATTCACGGGCATTCTCGACAATAAGTAACGGTTGTTACGGACTAACGGTCGAACGTCAACGAGCAAACAGTGTAGAGCCGGCCGACGTCGTCTAGCTGAGGGCCGATCAAAATTTTCACTCGGGCGATGCGCATAACTCGGTTGAGTTGTTGCATCCACCTACCCTGTCCGGGATGCCCATCATCGCGGCGCGGTGCCGGCCCGCGGTGCACCTGGGATGACGGCTCTCTGCAAGATTGTAGATCCGTTAAACCAGGCGGAGAGAGAAACTGCGGCCGGCGAGGAGACGTCGGGCAGAAAGATACACAGCTGAATCAAGTCGCGCGCGCGTGCGAGCGAACTTATAC
>NW_017259437.1:1566110-1577305 GCF_001594045.1 Atta colombica
ATATATATAAAATACACGATTTCTGACAGATTGAAATCTATTATTTTCTGTTCCTATTATCTGTACTTCTTAATTGTGTCTCTTAATTGTCAGACTTAACATTATCATACCGATGACGGATATCGTGCGATCATGTAACCCATTTCTCGACGATAATCGCTTGTGCACGATGTTCGTGGGCAACAGTCGCTTTTTGCATCCGGATAATTCCTAACATTGTTTATGGAGGTTCGAATAATAATTATAAAACATAACGTTGTTGTAACGCCCCCAATATTGTACATCGTGCTTGCTTGTAAGTCTCGATAAATGTCGTGTCGCTATATCGGACATCGTACGACCGGTTCTACGCGCGCGATATAATATAATTTATTAATGCATAATTTACTGTATTTTATTAGGTCAATTTAGTAATATAAGTAATTAGCAGCATAAATAATATCTCCAGTGGAAATGCTTTAAATAAGTATACTCTTATACACGCGATGTATAGGTCATAAACTTATAATCTTATATGTGAAAAAACGATTAGAATCATGTAAAAATTATTTAATTGCTCGTTCAATGTAATTTAAAAAATATTAATATTATGGCATAACGTAATTTAACTCTAAAATGTTGTCATTAAAAATATATTATGTACATATGTATCATCTTAATAAGATTATTCTATGATTTGTTCACAGATGTATAAAATGTATATTTCTATAACCTCATAATAAATATATACCACTTAAAAAATTATATAGAATTATGTTTAGTAACATATAAAAAATATTATAGAAAAAAGATATTTTATAATCAATGTTAAATTATGACGATTTCGGAGGATGTATAAAAACGAGATGTATCAAGAAGGCCCAGCAGTGGTCATTTGCATCCTCATTTCCAATGGTCAGTGGTTTCACGGGCAATATCGCGAAATTTATCGGGATACGGTTTGCGATGATATTTTACACAACGAGACCGACGTGTGTTCGGGGTATACCGCGAGGCCCACCCATGGCGGGGCCCCAGCACCACCCCATACGTTTGGTACCGCAGGAAGAAGGGGGTGGCCTAACCAACCGGGAGGCGGAGGGAAATGCCGTATAACCTCGCTATTATTCTGGTATTTATACCAGTGCGCCCGCTGCTCTCACCCACCTAAATCTTCTTAATACGCAGCAGTTAGTGCACTTTATTAAACTCGCCGTACTGGTACGCGCGCCCTTATCCCCTCTCCCATCATCCCTTTTCCCTTCCGCAGCTTCCATCTTCGCCAAGATCACGAAGGAAGAGGGAAGGAATGCAATTCGCTGCGGGACATTGAATCACCACCACACGCTTTTGCATTTAAATTCAATGAAAGCTTGCGCAATTTTTTTTACCCTTTCTCTACGTTCAGACTAACCATGCGCCTTTTAATTTTTCTCGAACTGTGATTTATAACTTTTACTTGGCTGTAATTATATATATTACATCTATAACTTTTACTTGGCAGCAATTATGTCAACTATGGAAATGATTTATAAATCTTAAATGTGAATGATGTTATTAAGTGAAACGTATTGTAAATTGTAATATAAAAATACTTTAATATAATTTTATATATATATATATATTTTTTTTTAAATTAATGTTAAAATCAACAGTTTAAAATGTTGTAAAATTGTCACATAATCATTTTTCTACCTGCCAGATATAAAATATCAAAAACTATTAAAAGAACTATTTGAACTATTCAAGGCCAATGAAACGACCACAGAAATTATTACGTCGGATTTTAATTAAACTAAAATACATTGTATCACCGATCTAAATAAAAAGGCAATTCTCTCCTGGATTATTCATTTAGAACAAGTATTCACTCCGATCAGGGTATCTTCCCCGAATTAAATCTGCTTTCGAGGTCGAAATTCTGCGTGCTTCTGAGATTTTCGAGTCACCTCAGCGAAGAGTTGTCTCATTTGCATACGTGACCTGACCCGGAGTCACCCAAAAGAACGAAGCGGCCGAGGCGGCTTTATAAAACAGTCGAGAGAAGAACGCATCTTCCTGCCCGCCTCCTCTCTGATCCAACGTCGCGTCGGACCGCGTCCAGCTTGGTCCACGTATAGGTGATTGCCGTCCGAAATTTATATTCTCGCAAATTCCACAGAATCGTCGTCGGTCGGTCGGTCCTCCGAGTACGTTCGACAAAACGGTCGCGGGCAGCAGATTTATATAAAACTGTAATGCGGCATTGCGCGTGTAACGAGCAAAACCATAAGCTCTGCCTACCACGAGCGAGGTCGACTTTAAAGGGGGATTTTTATAGCGTCGGCAGCATCGGGGATCGTTATACTTGCCGGGATTTATAGATTTTGCCCGGCGCTCTCTGAGCCGAGCGCATCCGGTAGTTTAGGACACTTTTAGGACGCCACGAGTAACGATCCTTAAAATCCATCGTTTAACGACCATTTTAAATTCGTGTATGCGCTCGATATCTTCCTACAAAATGTGTTTGCTTATCGGAGCTTTGGACACTGAGACGAGATTCATCGTTGAATACAACTGAATACGATTAAAATAGTGCAGTTCGTTTACAATGAATTTGCAAATAATTATATTAATAAATAGTTAATTGAAAGCCTCTATACAAATCATGTACAAATCTATTAATAAATGTCTCTTGATCAAATATCTGACCATTAAATGAAATAAATATTATTTTCAAAGAACAAAATAAAGAAAAATATAAACGTAACTATTATAAATATTACTTTCGACATAACGAGGTAATTACTTATTTACCTACCCCTGTGTTATGGGTATAACTATGCGATTCACGTAATTCGCAAATTTATGCATATTCCAAGGACAATCATTTGATGATTGAATCATACGGAACAAGCGCTTCATTATTTTCTGCGATCATTTCCTCAATCGATGAATATCGAAACGAGCAGGAACTTCTCGTAGAGGGATTTCCTCTACGTAGAGGAAGGGGTAGGCCAACTAGCCAGCCAGTTACAGGAAGAGAACTCCGTCTCGAATAGAAGGAATAGGTAAGGCCACGTACGTGGAAGTCGAGTCAAGGCGGGTCGAGTAAGCACGAACGAGCGAAAGACAGCGTCGTAATCACATTACCGCGATTTTTTCGCGGCGACCGGCTATTAATTCCGCGGATGTACATGTATGCGCGCCGCGCCGAAGCGAAGAAGAGAAGGCAGAAAAGAGGAAGAAGTGAAGAAGGAGAAGAAGGAGGAGAGAATGTAAGAACCGGAGAAACAGAGAGAAAGAGGATAAGGGAAAGAAAGGCGTAAAGGAGATGGGGGAGAGAGCGAGAGAAGACGGAGGGCGAAGAGAACTAGTGAGAAGAACGAGGAGGAAGAAGAGGAAGAGGAAGAGGACGAGGAGAAGGAGGAGAACGAAGACGAAGACCTGCCGGGTATAGGCTTGGGACCCCACCTAAGCATCTGCGAGCGCGGCCCCTAAGCATCGGTGTGCGGGTGTGGCGAATACGTGCCGGGGTCGACGGGTCGGACCCCGATAGACCCCTGGACCTCTTGGAACCTAGATCTTCGTGCCCATGAACGCACGCAGCGCCGTACTCACACGTACGGACGCACACTGACGCGCGCGTATTCCTCGCATCTACGTGCACCGTCCTCATACACGTATGCGTATGCGCTCGCTCGCGAGAGGTACGGGCCGAGCACACGCACGCCCGAGCCCGGGTACAGGATGAGCGCGAATAGGCATAGGCGTGGGAGAGTTCATTCAGCGAAGATACTATCGCCGATTTTATTTCTAGGCGGATATATTCCGTGCCCGTTAACCGACGGAGGGTGGGTGGCAGATTGGGGGACAGCGGGGAACGGCCAAACGAAACGCTCGTAAAGGATGCGCGCGCGATGCATCGCGGCGCACCAACGCCGTATTGGTCGTAAGATTTAAATTAGAGAGATAATTTTCTATTAGTTGCGCGTGATAAACGCGCCGTTGTTGTTTCTTTCGACGGCGTGATACCGCGCCATTTTCTTGATTTTTTTTTTTTTACGGCCGTACTTAGAGCCCAAGGGTCGCTACGTCGATCCGTGGGCGAAGGATTAAATCTTTCTCCGTAGTGGAATACAGCGAACGACTAGACACCTGTTGTAAACAATCACCTATAATTCAGTGCGATTACGTGTACCTTGTTAATAGTAAATTTATTACAAACAAGTTTTAATATTTATTAGATTATCTCGTTAAAAATATCTCTTTAAATGACATACATGTATATTTTGGAAAATATAAAATGCATTTTCGAAAAAAGTATGTTGTAACAAAAATTAAGTTATCTTTTAAGCTATAGAAATCCAATTACAGTTAAATCATAATAAATATATTTGTTTTAAAATTTAGACAAATTGTTAAAATTATCAAAATTATATTATGTAACAGATAAATTACATTATATATAATTGCTCCCTTGGTTATAATAAATGAAGTCTCTATAACGCCATAAACTTATATGATTTTACACGCGCTCACAGTCATATCTACATATAATTAACCTTATTTAAAAAAAATAAGGTGAAAGTCTTTTTGATCTAAAATCTAAATGAAAGTTATCTACTTCAATATGTTATTGCATGTATATATATCAACTTTTAAAAAATTTTAGATCACATATGAGGATATTAGGTGTACAACTTTGCTTCCGTTTTTCTATAGATGGCTTTAGCGGTAAGTGGTGGTCGAAATAAATAGATCATAAACGTCATACAATAAACTTGGGCATCTGTCAACATAACCCCATAGAAACATTAGTCGATTTGTGTCTGCATCATAAAGTTATTCTCGATTGAAAATGTCAGTTTACGAGCCAAATTCTCGTTATTTGCGGGAGGTTTTAATTTTTTGCTTCAATATGAAGAAATCTGCGGCTGAGGCTCATCGAATGCTCTCAAATACTTATGGTGAGGCCGCTATTAATGAAAGAACATGTCGTGAGTGGTTTCAACGCTCCAAGAACGGTGATTTTGACGTCCAAGGTCATGCTCTGTATTTGGTGGAACCAGCTCGGCGTAATGTATTATGAACTGTTAAAACCGACTGAAACAATCACAGGCGATCGGTATCGAACGCAATTGATGCGTTTGAGCCGAGCATTGAAAGACAAACGGCCGCAATACAACGAGAGACACGATAAAGTGATTTTGCAGCATGACAATGCTCGACCCCATGTTGCGAAAGTGGTCAAGACATACTTGGAAACATTGAAATGGGAAGTCCTACTCCACCCGCCGTATTCTCCAGACGTTGCTCCCTCTGACTATCACTTGTTTCGATCAATGGCATACGGCCTGGCTGACCAGCACTTCCGGTCTTATGAAGAAGTAAAAAATTGGATCGATTCGTGGATAGTCCTCAATCCTCAAAAGATGACCAGTTTTTCGACGCGGGATTCGTACGCTACCCGAAAGATGGGAGAAAGTAGTGGCCAGCGATGGACAATACTTTAAATCATAATTTAAAATGGTCTAATTTTAAATTAAATTTTAACACGTGACATGATATCTATTGACTTTTCAGTGTCATTGGAAACCATCTGAGTATCTCCTCTTCCTCGTGGAAACTTTCCCTTTTTCATAATAAAAGAAATTACGACTAAGGTATAATTTACTGTAGGGGTAAACTATTATTACGATATTTAGTAATGAAAAGAAACTCGGCACGCTCCTACCATTCGTGCGAAAGTATAAGTCTCTCACGTGATGTAATAATACGCAATAATAGAATATCCCTTTTGGAATCAATGCATTTGAAGTTCTAATTCACGTCGTTTGTGAGATCGATCATCGGGCGCGTCAATAATCGATAATACGTAATCACGGTACCGTGGAAACAAAATAACCTGCAGCGACATCATCGTCGACGACGTAGAAAAGACAGAAAAGGCAGAAAAAGGCGCAACTGGGGAGAGAAAGAAGAGAAATGGCGAAACGCGAGCCGGCATTGCGTTCGCCATGCATTCAATCCGCACGATTCTACCTAAATTATGCGTAGGTACGCGAGAACGCGGCGGCGGATCATCTATTGTCCGTGCGAGTCTCACGGCACCGCGGCGCTTTTCGCGACCGGACGAAACATTCGCCGCCGTGCGCTGGTGGTTTCTCGCGCGACCGGCGCCCTTACGTCTCGGACTCTTAATAGTATTGGAATTGCTAGTTAGACGCATAATCGAGTTACGACTTTTACCGCGAATGATGAAGGTGGATGGTCCATGGGGGCCGCGGCGTTCGCATCCCGATCATGCGAGCGCTCGCCAACTAATGAAAACGAAATCCCCCCACGAGATGCTCTACGAAACAGTCCCTTCCGGGGGAAGATGCGAATTCCATCGCTTCCTCCAGTTCTCTTCTATCGCCGCTTCGTTTCCTCACGGACGGCTACTGTGAGAAGCTATTCGTTCTCCTCTGCAATTTTCCGCCTGCCACTTTCGCGCAGCGCAGCGGCACTCCACGATACGCGCTAATCGATTAATCGAGCTACTCTAATTCACGTCTTAATTCTAAAAACAAATATCACACATGGGAAAAATTGATAGCAGAAGAAGAGCACCGTAAGTCTTGGGAATGAGAATTTTATATGTATGAAAACACCTATCTAATATAATTATCTGCGGATTCAAAAGCTACTAGTAATATTTTAGTGAACAGACACAAGAGAAGACATTCGTTAATCAAATCAAGAAAATTGAAGACTTATCTAGTATAGTGTAGTATGGAACAATGTAATATACGTTACATAACTCTTCCTTTCTTAGTTATTATCTAACTATACTGAATGTATTATCAAAAGGATTCAACGTTCATATATAAAAGTGCACCCGTCAACCACGATACCGATTCGTTAGAATATAGGCATGTAAACGATCTTTAACCTCCGCAGGAATCATGGCACGTCCGCGGAACGACATGACGGCGAAGGTATCGCGACTCTTTGTGGCGGCTCCTCGGAACGCGTCCGTTCTCCTCGCGCGCCACTCCAGGAAAAAAAAAGACCAACGAACGACACCGATCGTAGTCGAGCATTGGACAATGCTTCATTAGAGCATTGTCGGTGCACAATATCACACAATTAGCCCGCTCGGCCGTTCCGAGCTTTTAAAAGGTCTCGCGCGGCGATCCTACCATCGGGCATCACAACCACGATCAGACGATCGGGCATCGATCGACGCGATCCTCTCGATCGGCCGGTTACGTGGCGGTATTATGTGCCGGGCATAATGCTCTTCTTTATGCCCGTACCTCTTACCGCTAAAACGTCCGTGGAGTTTCTCGAACGTTAGCTCGCATAAGGTTTCAACTACGTTTTAAATCGAAAGTGTCAACGTAAAATTATATCAATTCTTTATCTACTATGTTACTAAAACTAATGTTTTCTGAGAAACAGTTCAATCTATGCGATAGATAAAACGTAAAATCAATGTTAACGAATTTTGACACTTAAGCCTAACAAATCCTTTGCTTCCTGTTTTTTATCTTTCATTTTTTACCTTTTTCTTTTTTTATGACATCTTTTTTTCATTGATAATCGTATTTCTTGTTCCTTTCCAAGGTCGTCAATTTTTTTTTTAACAAGTAAAATTTTTTTGAGAGGTAAAATTTGTAAGATTTAGTAAAAAAAAAAGAAATGCGCAGGATCCATCGTGCGTAAACGAACTAAGATTAACAATGAAAGTTAATTAAACTTTGTTTAATTTAAAGTAATTATAATCAATTAATTGATTTATGTATTTATTTTTAATATATCCGAGAGATTAAAATTGTATATAATTTTACATGATTGAATATTCAGGAAATTTTTTCAAGTGCGTTTCAAGCAGTTTGTTTCATCGTGCACATGTCATACAAAATTAGAAGTAACGTCAATTCGTCACAGTAATTGGAGAACGCTTCGCGCGAGTCTCACTTCCTCATCGTCAATTTCCACAAAGTCGATGAACGCGCGCATTGCGACTTTTACGGCGAGAAGTCGTGTGAACGGGCTGATTTCAATCTCAATCGCGATCCTTCGTAACGTTGAATGTACAGACGAGGAAATTTTTGATACTGCGAGAAATCCTCGTAGTATCATCCCGTTAGCGAGCGACGCGCCTCAAATGTATCTACGCTGGCGACCGATAACCAATCGTGTAATAACTCTCGCGTAATTAGGGAATGGCACGAAGCGTGCATTAATCACCATCGAATTGATTTGTTGCCACGTTAAAAGGTAATTTTCGTAAAGGAGAAAGGCGGATAGCCCGCATAGTGCGAATGAGAAAGGTCCTCTTAGGACGCGCGTGAAGACAGACGAGAAGACAACGCACTCGCGCGTGAAAGCTCGCGCGTATTCGAGACGACGCGGCGGCAAGCGCGGAGAAAACAGAATCACGAAATTAGTAGGAGAATCGTATCTCTACCTTCGATGTAATAAACCAATTCTCTACCTTTCCACGTTATCTCCCCACCTACTTATTCACCTCTCATTCCGGGAAGACCGTCCAACCGAGTTGCAAGCAACCCTTCCCTAATTGGACCGCATTCCAAGGAAGTGGAGACCCTCGCTATGTATGCGTGTATGCTTTACCGGAATTTTCATTAGCGCGGCACTCCGTCGTGACGGAAGGTCCTCGATACGTGGTGTACCTATGCCGGCAACACCGATACACGGCCGTAGCCGTGACCGTAAGTTATGCTCGGGGAAGAAGAAGAATCCGAATGAATTACTATCGCGGCGAGAGGGTTGCAGCAGGAGTTTCGCGATGACTGCTTCCCACTGTCTTTGATGAGCGTTGGCGAATATATGGCAGCGAGAGTATTACGAGCCTTTGATCCTCGTGCGGGATACATTAGCACGCGCGCGGATAGCCAGATAATTTATACAAGTCTACATGGGAAACCGGCTAATCATTTCCATAATAAACCTCCAATTATGTTGGTACTTTCGTAATCGTGGCGTAAACTTATCTGTGAATTATCGGCGTAATATAAATAATAAAGACGCTGATCTTACAGCTTGCGAGACCGTTTCGCTTCCTGTTCCGCGATTCGCAACATCGTTCATTCGCATACACCTTTGAAAGCAATCGACACGGAGAGAAGAGGAAGACGTCAACGAGGTCGACGGGTACGCGACGTGATGATGATACAACGAGATCAGAAGCGGGGTAAAGTTCCTCGAAGCTATTAACGTGAACCGTGATTCATGATGGTGGAGTCATCGCGTAGAGAAGAGGTCGTGGCGGTTGGACTCTGTTGGACTCGCCGTACTTGAAAGCTTTTAAACGATCACGGGGAAAGAGGAGACGCGGTGAACCTGTCCGTCACGTGGTTGGAGATGAGCAGCACCCACTTCTTCGAGGCCGTTCTTCAGGGGCACGCCGCGGATCCCGGTGGGAGGTGAGAGGTTAGACAAACACGGGGCCTTATCTGATGGCCCGTCAGCAGCGGCCCTTCCAAGCCCTTCTATGGGCCCACTCTGCTCTACCCCCGCAACGCGCTGCTGCGGAGAGGTAGACAAAAAAGTAGTGCTTTCGAGAGCATCGCTCCCGGCGCCGTATCCCTTTCGTTTTGATAGATTCAATTTCGTGTTGATGTCTTTCGCCCACTCGAGTCGGCGCGGGCGCCTCGAAAATCCCCACATCCCTTTCATGGAGATAAATTACTCGGCGCAGAATTGCCGGGCAAAAGCGCGTGATATAGTCGTACGAAAATTCATAAGAGTGTTATCTCTATACATATACCAAGTACAGAATTCTCATCTTTATACATATACCAAGTACTGATTTAATAAAAGGAACATGACATATCTAATTTTATTTGCTTTCAACGTTGTTCTTATTACGAATGCAATATACAATAATACATTGTTAATAGTATTATAAATTCTTAAGATTGATGAAACTCATTCGATAAATACCAGTGAACATGCAAAGATAACAGTCAGATGTGTAATCTTAATATCGACTTCAAATTTATAGTGTTTGCATCTCTCTTTGACCCTTATATGCACACTTACATTATCGGGAGTAAATAATTTGTTCATGTGATGTCGACACGTGCGCGCTGCATCGGGCATAATTTCCAGTAAATATATGCACTACACATGGAGAGATATGGAGAGGAGAACCCCGTACAAAGTTATGTAAGGTCAAAGAGTAAAAACGATATCTCATCCGTTTTAATAGAGTTGGTCTCGCATGGGTTTTAAGAGGCGCGCGAGGATCGGAGATCTGGACCGCTCAAAGAGGAATTTGTGGCTCGTGAGAGCACGTCGTGCCTCGCGCGATAAAGGGCGCGCGTCTTCTTTCGACAGGTATATCTACCTGCCAGCACTCCTCTTCGCGCGGGCGCAGCCGCTGCCGCTTCGTCCATCAATATTCTTGCTTAACATGAGATTACTTTGCATGGATAAACGCGTGATACCTTGTAATATGTAAAAGCTACGTATAAATTATTATATTTTATACGAAAATAATTTTATACGAAAAATTAATTTTAGTCGATACGCATCGCGTTTCTTCCGATTAAAATTGATACATTGCGAATTCCTGAAGAGCAAGATAAGACGCGCATATAAATATGTTCGAATAATTCATTCACTGCGTTGTAACTTAAAGATTCGAGACATACATAATTCCTTTAATAATGTTTCGTCTCATTAAACATGTAATTCTCTTACTACTCTTTTATAAATTTATAATATATCAGGATATGTAATATAAATAATTACGTAAAAAAAAAAACAAAATTCAAAAATAGAACCCACATTATCATCTTTTCTTCTACAAACATTATTACGTATTCCTTTTACTCTCGTACGCTTGTCGCGTACGATATTGTTGCGATGAATATACATTATTTAAACAAGAAATAATCACGACGACTGTCTCTAAGATTGTCACGTTCGGTCCTACAACCGTCCTGTCGAGAAACAAAGTCTTTTACCGTAAATCGTCACAGTATCGTAATTGAGACGACTCTATCGGGAGTCTTCTCGCAGCACCACGCAGCACCAAGAAGTATCCCATCCACCTTCCCACCGGCTACGCCGGTGACTTACTGACGCAGAGACGTTACCGCCCGTACATGAGAGTGGTCTTTGGGAATGCATTAACAAATTAATCTCGCTTGCTATCTCGTTCTCTCTCTCTCTCTCTCTCTCTCTCTCTCTCTCTCTCTCTCTCTCTCTCTCTC
>NW_017259437.1:1577405-1587458 GCF_001594045.1 Atta colombica
TTCTCGTATTCAGCGATACAAGCAGTCACCGGTCAGAAATTCCGGGAAGCCGTACTGCTGCTCCGTCGCGCTCGACCAAATTTACGCGCACCGCATAAATACGCGATGTGATCATCGCGAGGCTGATTCAGGGGGTGTGTGTGTTGGCATTCCCGCCTTAAGACAAGCGACCGTGCCGATTTAGGATCCAATCGGCCGAGTTTATGCGAGCTTCGCAGCTGGATGCACGGCCGGTCTTATTTCACGGTAACGTTATTACGTGAGCGAGGGCTCGCTACGCGATCCGTACACGCGTGTACGGGCTTGTGTGTTACGGCATGTATTCTATGTTCCGCAGAGCTCACAGGGTGTCTCGGAAACGTGGGAGAATACCCATTGGCGGAACACTTGCTCTGACATCAACAAATCGAATAAATCGAAATATTATATATTTATAATCGTGTTTTTTTTGTTTCTCACATTATCACTATATCGAGCATTTTCAAAGAAAGAACAACATTCCATACTCGAAAATATTCATTTCTGATTTAATCTTTTCATTATATTCATCACATCATAACATTAAGAAAAATGATGTTCGTATTTTTCTTGTTTCTTTTCCATCAATTTTTTAAATTTCTTGCAATTGTATAGTCATCAGAACAATTGCTAATAGATCAATGGACAGAATAACGCTGCAGTTTAATCGAATCTGCATCGAGACACCCCGTAGATCTTTGTGATAGTGTTGGCAGCGTTCTCGTTCGAAGATAGGCTTGTTCGGTAATTAGGCGGTCGGAAAGAGGCTGCGGGGGGTCCGTTTCAGCCTCGAGCAAAATCACGTGGGCGTGCGCTACGTGAGCTTAAAATGTTGCCAGCAAAATTGACGACGACTCTCTAATTAAGCATGCGACCGAATTATTCTACAGATCCCTGATAATTTTCTCACCTTTCTTGTGATTCTTCATTATCATTCCTCACCATCGTATAAATAAAATTTACACTGCACGTAATCCGCGTATCTTTATATAGATATTATGAGCAATATATTCGTTTCAAGATTTGTGATAATTCTACTGCACGCATTTTAAAGATAAAACATTCGCTTTACTTAAATTCAATATCAGATGTATGTGTATTACTTTCTTATTTAATTATTCAAATATATATTTCTTATTAAAAATGATAATCACAGAATCTTAATCCCCGTGAAGCTGGCTTCACTTTTTCAAATTAAAAAAAAAATGGGGCCAACTTCATAGACATAGCTCTTAAAAAAATTCCGACTATAGAATATAATGAGAAAAAAAGACTCGTCATACGTGACTTTGCTTTGTGCTTACGATCAGTAGCATAACGAAGAAAGGACGTTATTTCTTGC
Organism: Atta colombica; assembly: GCF_001594045.1. Taxonomy (NCBI): domain Eukaryota; kingdom Metazoa; phylum Arthropoda; class Insecta; order Hymenoptera; family Formicidae; genus Atta; species Atta colombica. The sequence goes on from NW_017259437.1 coordinate 1,578,766, forward strand.
GGTGTATCATAGGATGAAAATGAGAATAGTCCCTATTCATATCATATTGTGGTAGGAGAAAGCGTCTCTCTGCGGCGCGGCGCGGCGCCCACGCGCATCGCTGCGCGTCCCTCGTATGAAGACATAAATCAAGCGCTTTCGTGGACGATGCTCGCAATTACACACGCGTAAGCGTAACGTAATATATAAAGACGCACGCACGGCGGTATGTACTGGAGCTCGTTATAATATACGCCTGCTTCGTTTCCGAGCGAATCTTTTTCTCACTCCCTCTTTCTTCCTCTTGCACGCGAGAAAACCGACGCTAGTGTGGGAGTCGTGCCAATTTGCTCGGTATTTGGACCGCCCTTTTATATAACGAGATGCCCTTTCACCCCGTTGAGACGAACGATCGAGTTTACTCCTGTGCCCGTTGTCTTTCGACGGCCCTTCGATATCTCGTGGCATGATCAGTGATAGATTGCAACACTCGTGATTTTACGCGCAAGAAAAAAGTATGAAAGAAAAGACGAGTATATATTACTTTTCTAAATTTTTTTTCCTTTACACATGATACAGAAAAATGATATCTATTAAGATGAAGATTAATGCAAAACTCTGATGTAGTTAAAAAATTTATAAATAATTATAAATAAAACTATGTGAATTGATGCGTAGTTTATAGAAGTGAAACAAAGCATTCACAAATTTCCATATAAATATTAAACATCAAGATCCGCTTCATTGATCGAAAATAGGATTTTCTTCTTTTATTTAACGAAAAATTAATACGATGTTGTGTGTACAAATTTAAAAAATATATTTGCAATACGCAAATAATAATTGTAATAAATATTGCAACCAATAATAATACACTTATTTGTCAACAACTAACTCTTAAAAACTATCGAACATATGTAAAGAACTAGTGCACACAATTATATTAATATTTTTAAATAATTGAATTTTTTATTGATTCATTTAATTTGTTTTGTAGAAACGAGATATCGTTTCTACCTGACTTCTCGTAGCCTTGATTATTTCGTTACGAGTTACTATGTTACTATCTTGCGATAAAATCTGGTCCATCATAGATCATCACAGAAACCTCAATGCCAGCTTCATGAAACGTTCTGCCTTCTTATCGCGTTCACATTTTCGTCTTGACGTTAGCGAGGTCTACTCTTCGCTTCGATGAAAGGTCCGGCACGCTCGTACCGATAAATCATTCCGCGATCCGATCGATCTTGCCGTTCGTGCCAACGGATCTCGTGAAGACGATATTGTCTGATAATAAGGCCTCATTCAGACCAAGACGCTATTCTATTACATTAGCATAATAAGTTACTTTCTGCTAAACAATATAATAAATCAAAAATATTTCTCATAACCATCGTTTTTACTTCTTATGATCGCATATAAAATTTTTGTTTTTTATATGAATGTGCATACTGAGAGAAAAATATTTAGTATTTGTGATTAAAACTGCATGATAAAATAATTATGGTTACGAGCTCTATTTTTTTATAATTACTATTATAATATAACAATAATCATATATATATATATATATATATATATATAGAGTTCTGTACATTAAAAATCATATATGGTCCCCAAAAAACGATTAATAATTTTATATATTATTACAATTTAATATATTCTATTTAGTATACATATACTGTACCTGTAATTACCAATGTTACAAAAATGAAATAAAAATGAAATTTATAATTTTTCATAATTGTAATTATAGTAACAGATACCAAACACTTTTCTCTCAGTGCACAATATAAAGTAGATTTTTAATAATTATTGTGTTAATAGCTTGTCATTCCATAAAAAATAATTTTTTTAGCATAAACTGGCGTAAATAATAAAATTGCCATGGATTATCCTGAAAATATTGAGCGAAGCGAATACCGACGTTCGCGGATGTACGCAGATGTTTGCCCTGCTTTAAGATACCCACTGTCGTCGAAGACAGTCAACGTTTACTCGGTAATTATGTAACCCCGTCAAACTATTTCACCAAACAGCCAAAGACGGCGGCGTTCACACGACTCTATACCGCGCCGGGCGGCGACAAAAGCCGGTCCGTTACAGATCACCTGCCGCTTGTATTTGACTATCTCACGATGGCGCGATAAGAAGAGGCTTCGCGCAAATGACTTGTCACTCCTCCTCTTTTTTCGCCGTTATTGCCGCTCTGACCAATTCCGCGAGAGAGAAAAGAGCGTAACTATCCGCGGATACCGTGAGAATGTTATTAACCATCAATTACCGAGTTCACCTTCGTATTTTAGTAGAAATCTGGACTATGGTAATATTTACATTATTACTCGGATTTTTTTAGTCTTCCACGTGGATGTCATTGACAAATTCTGATTTTAACTCTTTCTCACGGAGGTCTAAAATCAATCCACGGCATGACTTTCACACCGAGTCCGTCGCGTGATCAGAGCCCATATTGCGGTGAGCATATCGCGGCGAGCGTATCACGGCGATTTCCAGCGGATCGAGATACTTTCACGGCGAGCGTTATGGTTCACGTCGTTTGACAAAAGCGGGGCGCGCGCCTTTCCGGGTTCACACGAATCTTAGCTCCCGGGGCCGTCGGGCCGTTAACAACAAATTATATCAATTTGTTAGTCGCACGAGAATGAGTAACCATGGTCTGCGGGGGTGGCGCGTTGCATGCGTGTTCCAGTGCCATAGATCAACCAGATCGAGCTGGCAAAAACGTAAAAGAAAAAGGAGTAAAGGCGGGAGAGGCTTCGGGATCGAAAAAAAGGTAACGCTTACAAAAAAGAAAGTGGTGCACCAAACTGATGAGCCCGTCGATGCGTAAATGCGCTTTAGCATATCGCCTCGTTTACACGTCTAATAACGCGATATAACAACGGCTGTCCAGCATCGCGCCAATCGATGTCTGATCAGTCGACGGCTAAAAAATCGTATCGATTTGTCCTGTCAGAATTAGTCTGTACATTTTTTTTTAGTGATCCGACGGCCGTTTCGTTCATCCATCAGCAAGTCGGATCGCACTATCCCGACAGTCCTTTACATTTTTCTCATCGGGCCTAGTTACGAGCGTGAAAAATGACGGCCGCTTCATCACTCCGACTAATTTCAAGCGCGACAGTGATCGAAGTGTATTCGTGTTATCTGTCAGCCGATGAATAAGCCCGGAAGAGACCACTTTGTTGCGTTATTACGTCCCGAAGCAAGCAGAAATCGGCAGGAGCGTACCAAGTGTCCAGATAGAAGAGTAACGAGAATTGCGGGTGGAAGGCGACGAACGAAAAGAAAATGAGAGTGCGTACGTCGTATGTTGCGTGCACGTATAATATATAGCGCGTTGCGCTCGAAGGGGCGGAGGAACGTTAAACCGAGAAATATATATGACCACGAAATAGATCGCCAGGTGCGTGGGTGCTCGTGAAAACGACATGGCACGCCGATGGAACGGAGGTGTTACAAAATATGAAATTGAGCCCATTTGTTCCAGTGGTCTCTGCGAGAGTCCGGGATCGCATCATGTGCCGCAGGGGACCCTGTTTGGGTCCTGTGCGCACTTCGCCATCTCTCTTACTTCATCCACGAATGGCTCTCTCGCTTCCTTCTTCTCATCGCGAGAGAGAGAGAGAAAGAGAGAGAGAGAGAGAGAGAGAGAGAGAGAGAGAGAGAGAGAGAGAGCTCTCAGTTCTCGATACCATAAATCCTTCGAGGTGTTAATACGTTCACACACTCAGCGGCTCTTTCGAGCGTGGCACCCACCGGATCTGGCCCCCACGTGGAGAATCATTCGAAGACCTCTCCATGGCCTTTGTCCTCGCGATATACCTAGCTTATTTGTCTTAAAACGCTCACTCCCGGAGATTCATGGCTTAAGCGCGAAGCGCAAATGAACGAAACAGATATGGACATTAATACTGATTGTATTCAGCAATTATCAATTCCCGACACACTTTGAAAAAATATATACACATTAATGATCTACTACTAGAAAAAAAAGATAAATTGTGTTTTTTATTTTCATTATTATTTCTACAATGTTTCAAAAGGAATTATAATTTAAAAAGATTAACATATACATATTTTTAAGATTAAACATGTGATCGTGAAAGCTTTAGTTTTCGAGGATAAAATCTCTTTGTTTTGTGTCTTCCCCTTCGACCCCCTTCCTCCCCCACCATTGCATTCGTATAGGTGATGCTTCGGAATTTTCGCAACGCGCCGTGAAACATAATAATTAGTTCCAGTTTAGCGAGGTAATGAGCGCCGAGCTCCATTACAGTGCCTCATAATTGTAACCAAACCCCTATTAAAATCGACCTTATAAACGTGCTCCGCACCCTGCCCCGTCTCCCTCGCTGCGATACCCTGGACCAACTGCGCAGGTCGGACAGCACTATCTTCGTTGAATCGCATATCCTCTCTCGCGCGCGCCGTGCAACGCGGATAACACCCTATAATTTCCGACATACTATACCGCCATGGCGTTATCCGAGCGATCCCCACGAATCGTCGGTCGATCGTTCGGCTTCACTAGATTTCAAGATGGAATTCCAAGCGGGCGCATCGATGAAACATGAATATTTTCGTCAAATTTTAAATTTATAAACAAATCAAACCAAATAAAATATTGCCGATTCCTAACATTTTCTAAAATTGCGGATTTAGAATTATTAATTAATAATTAATTGCCAGTTTTAAATAATAAAAAAGAGAAAATATATTTTTTCTCCAATATAGTAATATGTTACATTTATCTTAAATAGATTCTTTTATTAATGGATTTTTACGCTGTTCTGATATATATCAATTTCTTAAAATTGAAAAACAGAATGTACAATATATTAAAAAATTTTAAGCAGAAATAAAATTATAATTTTATTTCTGTTTAATAAAAAATTTTTAATATATGTTTTGCTTTTCAGTTATTTAATTATAATTAAAGATTAGTTTATGTGAAAAGTAGCTCAATAAGCCTTTCTAAATATTCTTATACAACAGAGAGAAATAACAATAGTACGATCAACGCGATATCATTTGCGAATCGTGATCCATGGACATCAGCAATTATCGTTAACGGTATCTAATGATATTTATTACGCTCGTGCTTCGCGGCGATTACTCGAAAAGGTATGGAGATGAAAATTTACGAGCGTGAAAGTGCGCGACGGTGATAACGAGAAATTTTGAGACGAATATGAGTTACGAGGTTTGGCGCGCGTCGCAACGAGGGCGATAAATTCGTCGACGAGGAGTGCGCTTGAGTTCATTTGGTAACGGAGGTTTGTTTTTGCCCCTTGCCGCTCCGCTCCGCTCCAATCCGCTCGCGTACGTCGAGCACTAACTCTCACGACTTATGAGTTAGTGCTCTGGGAGAGGCACGCCGAGGCCGTTAAAGATTTAGTGCCGGCCGTTAACGGTCTTCGGCGATTTGCATGAGCGGTCGCGCGCGCGAGAATACCCGCGAATTCGCGCAAATTTCATTCCGTCCACGTCCTTGTAATTTCGCGCGAAAGAAGTTAATATTTCCTGGAAATTTTTCCAAGAGTGATTCCAAGAGAAATAATGTATATACTGTAACATATATGATGACTCTTGTAATAATTTATACAAAAATGATTGTTATATATTAATTATTATAAAGTTTTGTAAAAATGTAAGAAATTTTTCGTTTCAGTAACAAATTGTTAAATTTAAAGGCTTTATTAATAAGATTACTACTTCAAGTCGTTCATTATACTTGGGAATTTTGATATGTGGAATTTTGTTGTTTTTTATTCACAGTATTCACAATATTCTATATTCTTACGAAGCGCGTTTCAATAAAATGAAGAGACATGCTTGTAGACAGCGGGAATCCGACTCTTATAATTTACGTACAATATTGTGGAGCATAAATTAATATACTAGACGGAGAGCATGGTCGGCGCGCGTTCCTGGGACGGATGAGAGATCGGATCGAAAGCTCGCATTCGCACTGGGAATCGTCAAACCGTGAACAGCGATATCTACCCGATGTTCATTGGGTTTCGTGCTAAAGACCCATCGGTTTATATCGACTTCCCGATGATCAATTATTGTCTCTTTCTATCGAATCGACGGCGGTTGAAAACGCTCATTTCCACGGAATCGGGTGATTGACTCAACGATCTCTCCTCATCGAAATGATCTTCAGTGCTGTCAAGAGAATCGATTGAGACGATAGACATAACGCGATCGATCTCTGACGACGAAAATCGGCGACGAGGGAGTCCGCGACTTCCGTACGGACAATAGGTACTCGATCGGTGAGAGACACGCGATACTACCGCCAATAGGCGACGAGCAGGGGTCGAGGGTCATCCGCGATCCGTCGAGATAAGGAGCTCGAGCTGCGATTTTACTGCAAGCGGCGCACTTGAAAGCGGCGCGGCATGGCATCGACTCGCGTGAGTTTCCGATCCGGATTATATTAAGATAAAGAGGCCCGCGCGCGGCGATGGGCGTGACGGAGATCTCGTTACATTTTCGGAAAAGTGAAGATGATAAGGGCCGATCGCGTAAGGCGGCGAGATGCGGAGTGAAAGAATCACGTGAAGGAGAGATGCTTCATCTTCTCGTTGAGAAGGAATGCGTAGATCTCGATTTTTTCATACGGTGGAGAATGTACTTATACACGTACATATATTTAACAGACACGTTGGAAGAAACTTTAGAGATAATAATTCGTAATAACAAATTTGTTTTTAACCTGTGCAAATTTAAAATCCAGCAAACGTAATTAAAGTAATAAAGCGTAGGAAAATTATGTGAATAATAATTTTCCAAAGTTATAGAGCTAATTTGAAAGTGTCCATAAATATAAGAGAGAGTTCATAAATCTTACTTGCATGAGGACAAGAATATTCAGCTCTATCACAGAAACATGGAATTAATTTATTTTAGAAAAAAAAATAGAAAAAAATTGTTACATACACCTATCTTTTTGAATGGCACTTCGTGGAAATTGCATAGAAATCATATTTCTCTCTCGCTGCAATTTTTGAAGAATCATAAATTTAAGAGCGAACAGACTATGCGAGAGAATTACTTAAGCATTCTTACGAAAAATTTACTCTTCGATTCGTGCGACAGTGTTATGCAAAACTTTTGTAGTGCATAAAGTTTGGGACAGTAATTAGTTACACCGTTAGTTTCACGAGCAGATCAGCAAACATTTATTAGCATGGAATTTCACGATTGTGCGAGAAATTGCGGGCGATGCGACGCTTCCTATGGTTTACGTTTGCAGTTTCGAGATTTGTGAGAGACGAGGAAATGTGACCCCGATTAGCTTTGACCGATTCACTTTACGCTAATATATCCTCCTCGAGATAAACGTCTGATTTTGAACAGAGATTCGCGGAATCTCGCGTCGACTCACTTCGTTGTCGATTCTGCGTTGCCCGATCGAGAGAAGAGTATAAAGGATGCCGACAGGCATTGTCTGGCGTTTAGTGCTGGCCCGACCTTTGCTACATGTATCGGGGGCCCCCTCGGTATCCTGATGAGTCTCTGGGCTTCTTAAACCTTCGTGCATCCGGCGCATTCACGACGCAGATGTAATACTTTTACGATTATTTCCTCTCACACCTTCTCACTTCTTTCTAGACTCAATTTGTTTGATTCAAATTGTTTTATGTGTAGCTCTTTTCTATATAATTAGTGCATTCAAATTTCAATATTTATGTTTTGAAATCTTCATATTTATGAAATTCATGTTATGAAATATTGGATTTTATTTTTAAATAAGTTTTTAACCCTAGAACGCTATTGCTATTGTGGTGTACACTATTGCTCTTAATATTATACTTTTTACGTATAAAGAAATAAGTCATTCTTAATCAATGTAATACAAGTTTTTCATACATTTTACACTTTTAGACAAAATATTTTTTCAGATCTTTATAAACATAAATAATTTAATTATTAAAAGAAAAGAAAGAATAAGCACTTTATCAAGTTCAACCTTAAAATGATAAATGATATGTAATCCAATGTTCTTCTCATAATTTAAATAAAATAATACAATAAAAGCTTCTCAAAGTCAACAAGAGTCTAATCCTTTTGTGATATTATTAAGAAGGGCTCAAAACAAAAATCAAAACGTTTATAATTTTTTTTTTTAATATATACATCAATAACTCGTATTTGCTCTGAAAGGCTTTTTATTGATTTATTCATGAAAGTCTGAATTTAATTATTCATTGAATAAATATATAACAAAATAATACAAATTTACTTAAAAATTGAAATAACTTATTACGCTCTCTCTATTAACCTTTTATACAGGACAAGAAAATATCATTATAGTGTCACTGAAACAGTATCATATTTTAAGATAAGGAAATAAATAGATCTCCGCTCTATAAAGGTTAAAAGTTACTCATCAGGAAGGCCAAAAAAAAAAAATATATAAAAAAATGGAAAACAGAATTTTTAAAAGTTTATCTTCGTTTTTCTTAATTTAATATGGCAGATTAGACCTTCTAACTACTATAGGCATAACTCAGCATTTCACTTATACGTAAAATTAACATATTGATAGCATTTTATGGTTAAAATCATCGGTAATATAAAAATAATTTTAATTTTATTTTTGTTTGCTAGAAAGACTCGCGTTTGTTATTGATGACATCTTCAGAAATTGACTAGATATTCTTCTATATATATATATA
>NW_017259437.1:1587558-1595830 GCF_001594045.1 Atta colombica
ATTGGTTAAGTTTTAAAGCGGATTTCGTTCTTAGATTATTGTGACATCCAACTCGTGATGTACGCTGCAGCATTTTCGTTTATCGCCCGTCGTCACGCGTCATTAGAAGAAAACACTCTTCGTCTCCTCCTTTTGCTTTAACGGTCCGATAACGGATAACGATTTTTATCTTGTAAATTTTTTCCGATAAACCCATCGTGTCGCCGCGCTTATGCCCCGACCGGCCGTTTGCGCGCCGCATCCAAGAATTCCTTCCTGAGAAATTAAGCGGACTTTCAGAAATCGACGTGCACCTGGGGGGTCGTGGCAGAACACTCTTTAACAGGGAACGTTACGTGCACCGTGTAAATGTAAGCGGCCGTTACTCCCTGACCTCGTCGTATCTTCTGTTTCCCAGTTGACACCGCCGTATATGCGTTAACTGGAGAATAGGATAAACTTGACTTTCTGTACGCCGTTTTATGGATTTACCCGTCGAGTCATAAAGGATAACGTCGCGCATGAGGAACGTATTACATTTATGTATGCGTATATCATGTATCTAATTGTTGGGTAGGATATTATGTCGATTATTAGCGACGCTAAACGCGGCTGATGCCGCCGCGCAAATAGAACTTTCTTACCTTAATGCGAATTATCATAGGCTCGTCCTCAGTTGAAGGATCCTGGATTCAGATCACACTTTGTCTTCTCCTGAAAAAAAAGCAACGAAGATGTAATAAACAAATCGTTCTTTTGAAAAATTTATTAACTGCAAATATTTAATTAATCGTTTATTATTTATTAATATATAAATAACACAATGTATGAGTAAGTGAACAAATAAAAAAATGATGTGCTTTAAAATGTAAATTTTAAGGTGAACGAATAAAATCTGATAATTTAACATATTATAAATGTTAATTTTATTTAAAAAATATACTTTCATACTTTGTCTACAAGTCTTATCCTTTTCGTATTTATCTTTTCAAGTAATATTTATGTATTTATTACTTTATAATATTCATCTTGTGTTAAATTTAACACAAATTTGTCAACAATGTGAGAGACAGGAAGGAATATTTTCATTTCAAAGACACGCGCTTTTGTTCTATCCCTTTCTCTCTCTGTTTTTGTTTCTCTCCATATACCAATTAAAGACCAAAGATAATTAAGTGCCTTTATGAGATGACATGCATCGAAGCTCGATCAATGACGCCCCGATAAATCGAAGATACAGGATGGGTCGCTACACGCTCGCTGGCAAGATGTCCGGTCGGCCGCGCGGTCTTAATTTTTCTCAATTGATTCACGCAATTACCGATTATTAATGATCTCGGTGATTAGCGGTGCGCGGCGAGCGCGCTTGCTCGCAAGCCGGAACGCGCCGGCAAAAGCGCCGTTCGCGCGAGGCATATCTCATACGTCAACTTATTTACGTTGACATACGCGCGAGTCTCGCGTCTTGGGCGACGCGACGAGTCGTAATAAGGCGTTTATAGTAAATATAGGAATCGCGTTGCTTTTTACATCAAATTTCTTCGACGTCCGCGTGCGTTACTTTGTCAGTGTTGGACTGCCAGTGTTTGACGATCCTGGACCGCGGCCGCGGTCCGAACATGGCGTGCTGGCTGCCGGTCGGCAATGCATAAGCGCGCATTATCCAAAGATTACGATTATTTTATAGCGCTATACGCGCGAGTCGTAAAATTCACGTGCCATTTTAACAACTGGCTTCCTGCTGATGCAGGTCCGTGACTATTGCGAGCGAGCAGCGAACGATAATCACGGGACGGGGAGGAGAACGCGCGACCCGCGCGCGGCCCGAAGGTGGATGCAGGTTTTAATTGATAAATAAATCATGGCGCGCGCGACACTGATTGAGATTCGCATTCGACATTCTCAATTACCGTCACCGACCCTGAACCCCGTCGCGCAGCACCACGCCGCGCCGAGTCGCGCCGAGCCGAGCCCTTTCCAACGTCGGGCCATTTCTCGCCGTTCGAAATCTTGTTTATTGGCGAACGCTCGCTCTATCACCGCGATCCGTCACCACCCAACGGATGGAATGAAAGAAGGACTGTCTAACCACGCGTTAACGTAAAGCAAATGAATAAATAAAATCTGCGTGCATGCATTTCTCGCATCGAAAGTCTCTAATAAGACGAATGATTTATCGGATGAGTGAGGAAGAATGAGAAATTCGTCGTCGTGAGCCTCGTGACATCTTACTGTTCTTTCACGCATATAAATCTGCTGTTGTGAAATTTTTCTGTGGTTATACGGATCTATAAATTATGAGGTAAACCGTTGTGCAACAAGATATTCTGACTTTCGCTATACAAAATAATAATTAGCTCTGATATTGCTTCGAAAAATGTATCGACAATAAAGATAACGTCAACCTATAATATGTCTGTTTCTACCAATGTAGATTAATTTTAATCTCTCAGTTTAACTTGTTTTTATCTTTATCTAATTCACAGAATTAGAAAAAGGTGAAAAGACAGTTAAATGTAGATTAAAATTAATTATTAACTAATTTACATTGGCAGAAACGAGCACAAAAGGCCATCTCAGAAAGGCCAACGAATTTTAGATCAACTTTGAAAAAAATCTCTTACGTGTCCATTTGTGCGCGATAGAAATTTGATAAACACGGTGATTAAGCACCGAGGGCATTTACAATGGCATCCGAAAGCTCATATAAATAGCGAACACACGGCATCGGGGGCGATACGAAGGAGTTACGGAAGTCGTGCGGTGATCATTGTGGTCCTCACAGTGGGAGCGTTTATGTTCTGACAATTTCCAGCGTGCTTTAGGGACCCGGCCGACGTCTTTTGTGTGTCGGCGGCCGATGCGCCGTCGAGCTAGCTCTGTGCTCGCGATCTTCCTTGCCTTACGTTGCCCGGTAGTCGAGGTATTTACCTACTTACGCCTGACACAGGAGAGCGCGTACACGCTGTCGAGACATAATGCTCGAGAAATATGAGCTCACGACCCCCCGGTAGCGCGGATTCCTATAGCGACGTGAATAAAATACGCTCTTCTCTCTTCGCTACTCGGAGAACGGTCTCGTTGCGTCACGTATTAGAATCCTTGCCATAGTAAGTATCAATTCTTAGATGTCACGAGATATATATGTTCCTTGGAAAGAATGCTCTTAATCAAACTCTCGTTCTCTTTGTGCGTGATGTAATGTCTCTCTTTTCTTAAAAATATATAAAGTAATTTTATACAATACAGCTTACATAAGTTGTAATTTTTATCAAATCCAATACTGAAAACTAATGATCAAAATAAAAGATTCAAAATAAAAAAAAACATTTCTAAACATTAATTAAAAATATGAAACATTTTTTTAATTGAGATAGATAGGCTGTTATAAATATTTAACTATTCATCATACATGGAAAGAACGATTTTAATAAAATATCTAAAAGATTTGAAAATAATTTTATTAAACTATTAAAATAATTACATAAAACGCTTAAGTACCGATAATAATATTGCAAAAAATTTTAACAATTAGTTTATTCTAACAATTAGTTTGATCATCCTACATAATTATTTTGATATCCCAAAAAATTATTTTCAAATTTTCATCTAAATTTTTAGATACTTGAGCAAAATTTCTTTTCGTATATAATTAACTATATAAATAGGTCATGTTTGAATATTAGAATAATTTAATCATATTAGGAATACTTATTTTCTTAGACAAAGAATAAATATTAGAGTAATTATTGTGATACCAGATTAAAATCAATACAAAGAATTGTAAAAATTATGTTTAATATACAATAACATGCAGTATATTCAATTAAAATTATAATTTTGATTCTTTCTAGTATCAAAATGTCTGCATGAATTTATTAAATGAATGATATATCATTAAATTATTTCAATAAAGAAAACAAGTGTCTCTAAAAAAATATAGATACGATACAGTTATTTTACATTGGTTACCATACAATGCGTTCTTAATGTCAGAGATTTCGCCGCACGATACACGAGAATGATCGCCCGCGAAATGACTCAATCAACGAGGGTATTTGCACATCATCAGCACTGCTTCGTGCTTTTCCTTAGTGCTCTACCGCCATTCACTATAACTTTCGTAGGTCTTGTCGACGACTTCACGATCGTTCATGGATCGCGATTATAACGCTGGAACCTCCGCTGGGTTCGGAGGTTCTTCCCTTACGCAACCACAGTAGTGGCCTCGCGACCGCTTTGCACATGTACACGTTTCTTCGTGCGAGCACGCAAGCGTATGCGCGTTCGCTGTATGCGAAGATAAAACACGTCCGATGCAATGTCAAAGCGGGTACACAGGTGCACAATGCATTCTCGGAGAACGAAAGAGAGAGAGAAAGAGAAAAAAAGAAAGAGATACCGTATAGAGTAGACTACTTAAAATGCATTGGCAATAAGCCACGTCGCGTTACGCGTTGCAGACCGTCCACCGCGTCGGATCTGCGACTAGTCGACGGTATCGAGCCACTCTCGGTAAAGCTATAAGACTTAAAGTCGTCTCGTCTAGGCGCATAAGCGATCTTATGGCAACGGCGGCATTTACACAGAGAGAAGCTTTGAAAGCTTCTGCAGACGTGACAGAGGAAGACTTATGAGAGCGGAAAGAGCAACGTGAGAGAAGTGATGCGAGTTCTGGCGACTGTAGTTCTAGTTTAATTGCAAAATTGAATGGAAGAGACGAACAACGAATATGATAGAAATTATTAGATAAAAAGCATGTCGATTTATCGTTCTAAAATCCTGTTTGAAGTATAGAATGAACCTTCGCCTTACAGCAATTGATAGAGGAATTTTTTTTACTAATTTATAGACTAATTTTTACTAATTTTTACTAATTTATAGAATCTCATACAGATTGTATAATCTATCTTTAATTTGAATCCAAATATTCCAAATACTAATTTAGTAAAAGATTAAAAAAGTCAAGCCATTTCTGAGAAATTTTGCAGACGGACATTCGAATGAATGAATGGCCAGATCAACACTATAAAATTATAAAGTAATTGGCTACGCTGCACTACTTAATAAATGGAATACTACACCACTCATCGGGTATTTTAACAGGCATGAACGGATCATCAGAGATTATTATATTGCAAGCCGTTTCGTCATCCCAATTTCCATGCGTATCCTCGAATACGAGGTCGACGTGTTTCGTGACCCCGTCGCTCTGCTTGTCCGTAATTAATTGAGAATGCTATTAAAATTATCGGACTATCGCTTCATGTTGCCCATAAGCCTTGCATCTCAGACTTGCCGTGCAATTCTACCTTGCTACATCGATTCCTTAAAGTGCCACGAGGTCACGGGCCATTCGCCCGATAATATCTGAACTTCCTTCCAGTGCGCGCGCGTGTATCAAGTTATCGATATAATAATTAACTTTGAATTACACCGATGATTATTCAAACCTGTCTTCGGTTTCTTTGATAAAGAATGTGCGTGTACATTTTACACACAATAAATAGTTTTTATACATATACGACTGGATTTATTAATCTGCAGACTTTCTAAATTGTATCCTACTTCCAAGATCCAATAAAATTCAATAGAGCGTATAAGATAGAAATCATGAATTATTCATCATATTATTCATCATATTTCAGTATACATAAAATGTTTTGTGATAATCAGTTACCATCTAAAAGCGAGATTCTTCTCTTCTTTTTCCTCGCGAGCTATGCGTGATTCATGGAGAGATTCACGCGCAAAAGGGTTGCATTTAACGCGCTGGAGTGCTCGACGAAGGCACCGTGTGTCTGAATGAGGTGGTTGAAACGTAATACTGGTAACAAGTACCTAATTCAAGCGTGGTCGCGTCATAAGTCCGGTAAAGTGCGCTATAAGTTGCTCCCGCTAGCCGTAATGGTGTTTATGGGCCATTCTCGGCGCAGGTAGCGTCCGGTGTAACCTGCGGCCGACTACGTAGGCACGTACGTACTCCGGAAAACCATCGATGGCGGTCGCAATCGCCGACTGGAATTCCGCGATGAATGGAACTGGCATGTACGAAGGCGCGACGCGAAGAGAACCCAAAGAACGAAGAGAACCTGAACGACGTTCAGCATTGTCTCGAGTCGCGGAGTGCGTTGAGGTCGCCGGTTCAACCGCGAGGAGACTTTAACGCCCGAGCAAGCGGTGCTCGATGCGGAAGCTGCTGTGAGAATGCTTCCCGCTTTCGCTTTGTTCTTTGCATTTTTAAGCCGTTTTTAAATCATTTTAAAGCCTCTTTAAAACCAATTTTAAACCACACTAAAACAGGCTATTCAATATATTTGTAACTAAAATACAATATACAAATCAATGAAAATACTCAAAGCTATCTATTGTTTGTAATAGATGATATCTACGCGCGATCATCTTAAAAGTATTTGAATATTCATTAAATTTAAATACTACGATTATATTCAATTAAGTAATACCTTAAGACATAAATTTTTAAATAAACTGCAAGACAAACAGCAAAAAGAAATTTATATTCCGCTGATGCAAACATTGGATCGTTTAAAATTAACGAGCTATTAATGATTAACAAGTATGGTATTAAATCAATTAGTACCGAATCGATAAATTGAATGATTGAAGAAATGATTCATATCGATTGTGCCATCATAACCTGTATCGCGAGAAATGGCTGTTAGGTCGTTGAAATTTAATGAATCGTTAATTATTATTGAAGATATTATTGAAACAGTCGATAATAAATCGATACGTTGTAACATCCGTCAAAATTTTCTTTATTTACTGATCATTAATACTGCAACTATTTAATGTCGATGAAATCGTAAGCGAGATACACTGAACTGGTAATAAAAACAAAATAATTACGTTATCTAAAATAAATATAAAAGTATATTCTATTTTATATTCTACTTTAATTGAATCTGTTTATATTCACACTTAAATAGTCGTGTTTTGCTAAAGGATCTAAAAATTTAGCCAGATACAAATCTGAAAATAATTTTATCGAACTATCAAAATAATTATGTAGAACGCTTAAATTGGCTGCCGGCATGTCAAAATTTTTTACAGCATTGCTCATCATTGAATTTCATACA
Source organism: Atta colombica (assembly GCF_001594045.1). NCBI lineage: Eukaryota > Metazoa > Arthropoda > Insecta > Hymenoptera > Formicidae > Atta > Atta colombica. The sequence goes on from NW_017259437.1 coordinate 1,594,638, forward strand.
TAATTATTTTGATGGTCCAACAAAATTATTTTTAAATCTGTAATTATTTTCAGATTTGTACCTAAATTTTTAGGCAAGCAAAATCGTTCTTTCCCCGTCTCTCTACTAAATGTAGAGAGACTAACGCATTATTTTATACACATTAGAATGCGTGTAAAACTTTTCCGACATGTTAGAATCGCGCCGCTCGTTAACAGAAATGCCGACAAATGTGAGACTCCGCGCTGTGTGAAGCCTAGAAACGCCGTGTATGCAAAAGGAACAATCGTTTGTACGGCATAACGAACAAATCAACGGCGCCGCGCCTTAACTCGCGCTGTAAACTCCAAACCGAGATGCGCGAGCGCGTTCTCGCTTTCGTTCGTGCGATCGTAAAGAGCACGCATTTGAATATGAATAAATCGTGCGCAGTCGGTTCGCTCGTCCGTTTGTCCGTCCATCCGCTCATCCGTATGTCCGTTCGTCCGTTTGTTCGTCCGGCGCGGACTCAACAGCGGCGGCGACTCGCATATCCGACACGGCGGAGTGTTTTACACATATGCATTTATGGATTGCTTAATGGCGACCGCCTACAAATTAGACGAGCGGTAAATCAGACATCGAGCGGACCACACCACGCTCGCACAATACCGCTGGCCCCACGGTGGGCATTGTTGCCTTGCGCGCGCCGCGCCGCGCCGCGCCGCGCCGTGGCCAATAAAATATTGGGTGCACGGGGCTGGTGGAACGCATCGTCGCATCCTCGCATCGTCGACGACGGAGGTCTGATCTTTTTCGTCTTCTCGTGACTTTCGCGCGTCAAGAGCAAACCAAAGTCCAGTCATATATCACAAGTGAATAAAATATGCTCGAAAAGAAATAATAACCCATCGTGTCGTGTGGAAATACGTGAGAAAACTTGGCGACCATTGTCCTCGCCGCTAATGCGGTAATGGAAAAAAAAGACTTGGTTACGGCTTGATCGCCTCGTCGCGATTGTAATGATAGTGGATTTTCCCGTAATGTCAGTAGGTTACATGTTGTTTTTCAAGCTGACTGTACAAAGTATCGGAAATCGACTGACAGCAAATGATGGCAGGTGCTTCTTCTGCTTTCTCTCTTTATTTATTCATTATCTTATATCTATTTAGAAATATATACTTATCTATCCTCTATATGCTTATAAAAGAAATACATACATACATATATATATA
>NW_017259437.1:1595930-1625243 GCF_001594045.1 Atta colombica
TTATCTTATTAGTATTCTTCTAAAATATCCGATTCCTGTAGCAATATTACACATAATAATACTAGAATATTTCATAAATTCCTCATACTTTAGAAATAATCATTCCGGAAATAGCGATTCCCTTTTGACGAGTATTAATGTACCTATTTTATACTAAACAAATCTAATTTTACGAAATCAATTCACGGTGTGGCAAAAGACGACTCCGTACTCCACGAAAACCACAACGCGTAAACGCGTTGCGGTGTCTCGCTCGAATGCAGGATACCGCTGTAAGGATAACGTACTCTCGTCGAAGGGACAGTGGCAGTAACGATGGCGATGTACGCAATAGCAGCAGCAGCAGCAGCAGCGATGGCAAGTTGCGCAGGAGCATTAAAAGACACACCGCGCGCGCGAATAGTGATTACTACGAGGCCGCTTGGAGCTATGGCCGCAGGTTGATTATCTCACCTGTCCGGACTCTTTTACTCTCGCTGCTGCTATAATAGGTTCCTCGTCCCCCATGCCAGTGGTCTACCGCTGCTGTACTCGCCGCGCGCGCGATTATATTTCTTGCTCCCCTACATACCCTCCTGCCACCCTCCCCGACCACCCGCCCCCACCGGCGGCCTCCTTCCGCGTTGCCTTCGCGACTTTGTTTTTCCCTGCTCGCCTCCTGTGTTCCCTCAGAAAATGATCGTCGGCAGCTGCTTGGACGCGATTTATTACCGATCGGAACGATTTCCCGATTTTTCACTCGGCCGTAACGAGAGACAGCGAACGCGATTTTCTGCACGCCGCGATGGGATAATGTAAGAAAGATGTAAAATGGCAATTTCGCTGTGAACATTATATTACCTAACAAAAGACGATGACTCGAAAATATCTTCGCTAATGTACATCTATCATTTTTTAAATAAATTTTTAACATAGCAGTACCAAACAAGTGTTCGCAGTACAAAATGTAATATTGTGGTATAGGGTTTTAAATTACCACTATAATATTGTATAAGATGGAGCCAAGGAGAAGAGAATCACTGATCGTTCATTTTAAATGCCTATTGAGCGACGTGCTGCTCTTTTGTCTCAATGCATTAACTTTTACAGGACGAAAAAAATTTATGACGCCATTAGTGGCGTTAAAATAGTGTCAGTTTTAATGCAAGAAATATAATGAAATAACGAATTATAACAAATCATACCCAAGGAAAAGCTGTAAGATTTCAAAAGTAGATCCCCATTCTCTAAAGATTAAATTCTGTATATATCATGCCGTTATGTCCGGATAAAAATATATATATAAAACAATACACTCTGAAATACACTCTGCCAATGTAGATTTAACATCATGCGATGTCTATGTAATTCATACCGTATTGAGATTAATATTAACACCAACATAACATCAAATTAACACTATGGATTTAAATCTACATCATGACTAAATGAGTGATATTTTTAGAGTATGAATGAATTCCTCTCTTTCCTATAATTATATATTCACGGACTGTTAAATTTGTATTGACGCAAAAATAATCGTACAAAACTTTCACATCCGAACAATCGCGAATCTGCACAGCACAATTGGAAATCGCTAATGTGCTATCTTATCTTTTGTTTTCTCTATTTATGAAACGAGGTCCAAGAACGCGCGCGAGCAATTACTCACGCAATCGCGCACGCGGAGGCGCAGGCGGAAGGAATAAATCGCATAATAGAGGAGAGTAAACGAACCGTCGTAGGCATGATCTACGTCGCGGAATCAGATTTTTTGCGCGCGCCTATGCCCGCATACGTGCCACATAGAAAACTCCATTAGACGTTAGATCTCTCCTCCTCGTCCATCACAAGGCGAACGCGCCAGAGTGCATCGAGTTGGTGCACTCGCGCTCTCGCGGCATTCGAGCGAGATCGTCGACGGTCATGGGGTAGGGGCAATTCGTGTTAGTTGGAAGGGGTTGCAACATGAGGAGAAACAGGCAGAAGAGGACAGAAGGGGAGAGGAGCGACTTTGCGGCGGCGGCGGCGGTGGCGGCGACCGCGATGCCAAGGAGCAGAAGAACCGTCGCTTTTTTGTCCAAGTCAATATATCAGCGCGGGGGCCATGTCTAACGGGTAATGCACTGCTCGATCCCTCCTGCACGACGAAAGGAAGCTGCTGCTGCTGCCGCTGCTGCTGCCGCCGTTGCTATTGCTGCGGCTGCAGCGGTAGCAACTGTTACCACCGCGAAACGCTCCGGGCAGTCGCACGATCGTCGTTGTCAGGGAAGAAAACTACTTCATTTTCCTCGCCGCCGACGGCCAAGGCTCTGCCGTGGGAGTCGAAATCGTTGGCGTGATTATTGTGTTTTTCAGCCGATACCGAGTCGATGCTCTCTTTGCCGACCCTTCGCGAGATCGTCCTCGTCGACGTGAGATGAAGAAGAGAAATTGACCCGTTCTTGTTGATCTCGTAATTACAATACCTATATACGTGTGATAGAAGTTAATATGTTCGTACGATAGAAGTTAAACGAATGAAAAATGCATAGGATGCAAAATGTAATCGCGAGGCCCTTATTGGCAACTGAAGGTAAATAGCATAAATCTCGGAACTTGTCCAAGAGACAGATAATGCCATGTCTCACGTTTGATTGCACATAGACGATTGCGAGCAAGTCGCCGATTTGACAAATTGCCTTCGTTTTCTCTCAGGCAACTACTAGCGCGACGATATTATAAAATCGCGATGAATTTTTTTTCTATATTTTTTTTTGAATGCTCAGGTTGAGACACTCCGCTCAATTAGCCTCGCATTCCATAGAAGACAGGTGCTGTTACCGCCCGCGGTGTACGACATGTGAATTTGATCACAGAGTTATAGATGAGCACATGTAATATATTCAGCAGATGAGTATGCACACGCGGATGTATTTTAACCCCTCAACCTTCGGCTTCCAGATAATTTCGAGAAATCGATCAATGATGAGTACGCAATTTCCATCTCTGCCTTAACGTTATCTAACGTGGTAATCAGTTTCAGTTACTCATAACTACAAAAGTAAGACACACAATATAATTGAGGCGTACTAAAGCAAAATATTATGTCATTTTTTAGTTTTTTAGAAAAAAGGAAAACTTATTCTCTTAAAAATTATCTTTTCACTTTAAAAAATCCACAAACAACTTTTTAATAACTATAGATATGAGTAATCAGTCTTTGTAAAAAATTTTAATTTTAAGTAATTCTAATTTATTAAAAATTGTGTTCAATTTTCAAAAAAATCATATTAAAATTTTAAAATAAAAATACAAGTAAATAAAAATACAAGTCAAAACGTTGTAAATCCAAATAAATTGTCGATTGTATAATGAACTTACAATGTTTTGAATTGCACTATTCATTTTTCTCCGTTTGTAATAGCAACTTCCAACTTTCCTCCTAAATATTAGTGTATGTGATAAAACAAACAACTTACAATCCATTCATATATACAATAAAATACATTTTCACAATTTTGACACTTACAACGTTTCGCCGTTACAGGCTTCAATTATTCAACCTCAAAAATGTTCCAAATATGTTATTATATGTAAGAATTGTACATCTCAATTATTTAAAAAATTCGAAATTTTCGTATATTTTAGTAAGCATTTCATTAAAGATTTAATCCTTCTTATTTAAAGTCAAATATAAAAAAAAAGTTTAGTTAGATGATTTTAATATACATTGCAATCACATCGTGCAATATTTGGTTAACTTGTTCCTTCGTCGAATATAAATAATCATGATTCGATTGCGTAATGAATAAAATTATACGCAAACCTACGGTCAGGCATGTTCCGTAATAACATCCATAATGCATGCCAATTTCATCGCGGAAGTGTTTTTAGGCCTTCTAAATAATCATCGGCCGTGTTTCTCTCGAATTTGCTCAGCGAGTTCGTACGCCCCGTTCAGAGACGCCTAGCTGACATCAATTAGCATCTCAGCGATCGTTGCGAATAATTATTGTCACTCTCGCGCTTCCGCTTACATCAGTCTCTTTTTCTCTCTCTCTCTCTCTCTCTCTCTCTCTCTCTCTCTCTCTCTCTCTCTTTCACACACTATCAATCGAATGAACAAAAATAATAAGATGTGGATCGATCTTCAAAATTATCTCGATCGTTAAGGAAATCTGGATCCTCTCTCATCCAGAGAATGAATTATTCATTTTCTTCCTTTCTTATTCTTCTTTCGCGTAAAATATCGTAGCTCGTTACATCATGCATTAATTTGATGCATCACATGAATTACAAGTGTCTGCGAATTATCGACTTGGCTCAGAAGACCACCCGATGTGGTTATTGTCGAGACGTTACTCTCATGCAAGTAGCTCAGAAAAGACCCTCCCGAGATAAGTGTGAGGCCATGAAAACCATAATTTATTACGATGGCTCTCGCCGAGAGGTATCTGGTTCACACACGTTGCGCGAACTGACCTTTTACGCATCGCCGTGCTTTCTTCGGTCTCGCCGATCTTACGAGCGGGAAGAAGGAGCGGGAAATGAGTCTGGTTTTGTGCACTGAACTGAGGGGAAGAGGGGGTCGGAAGAGATACAGGTATTTGGAGCAAGAAAGAAAGGAGAGTTGTTGTCGTGAACAGAAAGCTTGCGTTTAAATAATTCTACAAATAACGGCCATCAGAAGATAAAAATTTCTAGTAAAAATCATGCACTTTTTTTATCTTTGAAACTTGCAACGTTTCATGTTGTCAGATAAATAACTCAGATAAAATAAGTTTATTTCTTTTAAGTTAAGTTTTACTCGCTGTGTTTCTGAGACAGAAAAAGTTTAGTTTTTTTTTACTTACGTAAAATTGCGCAGAAACAAAGAAATAAAGATTTTATCGGAGATTCTTATACTTAATCTTATACGAGATCTAGCCTGATTAATTAATTTCACATTAGCAACGTATTCTTAAGTTAATTGTTAGTCAGACGAGACATCGAAATGTACGAAGGTCCGGTTAACGCCGCTGATCCGAATCTCCCAGGCAATATTATTATCGTCATTATTGTCGTTATTATTATTATTATATAGTGAATACGCAAAATACACGAGTGAGTCGGCGAAGTCATCCTCGTCTGTCGCGGGTGGAGGAGAGGAGAAGGAAATGGTAGAGGAGGAGAAACGAGACGCGCGGCTTCGTGAGGAAGGATGAGACGAGGATCTAGAGGCCTTCACACGTCTCTCCTTTTCTCGCTCTTCACCTTTCTACCTGCCTCTTCTTATCTCGTTCGCTCCTTCCTTCTATGCCGTCTCTATAAACCGTGCGGGTATTCGCCAATTAAGCTCTATTGAAGCAGCCCAGGCACCGCAAGGTGGCCCTCCCCCTCCTCCTCCCTCCCCCTCTCACCCTCGCGCCGGAGACCTCGCCGTTAAATCCAGATTAAGAGCGGCGCATGACACGTTGAATCCGCGGCTCGTCGATCCAGAAACATTTAATTTAGACGTTACCGCCTGTTGCCAGGAGGAGATATCTCTCTATTCACGAGACACGCCGTCTCCTCTCCCCCGCAGCCAACGTTCAGGAGCGGACTACTCGAGGGCTCGTTCATGTTCAAAGGAAAGTTGCCCCTCTGCGGTTGGAACTGTTTAAAAACTTAGAGAGACGTCGTGAACGAGATGCAATCTGCAATGTTCGTTCGCGTGAAATTCTATTTCAGTATATTACTATTCGTATCCAGTAGAATAGAAATGAATTTGTAAGAAAAAATATATTTAACATTTCTTCAAAAGGTAAAAGATTTATTCAAATATTCATATCTATTAATGTAAATTATAGTATAGTAAATTCAATTTGATAAAGAAATTTTAAGATATACACGTATAAAAATATTTAAAAGAATGTTTAACGCTAAAGAATTATTTAAATATTAAATATTAAATTATGAGAAAAATTAATTACCATCTACGTTCCTGCAGGAGCATTTTTTATTGGTAAGTATGCACGAATGCAATACGGTCCGCTCCGAAAACATATATCGCGGGATGTTCCGGAGCACCGGAACAATAAGAAGGGTGTGTACAAAGAGGAGAGGGCGGAGTAGCGTGCCATCGTTACAGGATTACGATTCGGAATCGCGATCGTATGAGAGCGGGACGCGTATACTGCCATGCCGCACGCCGAACTCCATCGACCTTTCGTCGCCCCCCTTCGATGTGTTTATCCAACGATAACAAATTACCGAACGAATATGTACAGTCATACTCTATAATTGCGACTACCGGCGGCGGAGGCCGGCCGATCAAGCGTCCTACCGCGGGTTAGAATCCGCGAGAGAGTCGAAGGTGAGGAGCGCGACGTGAATACAACAGCGGCCACGGAACATGAGGCGGAACACGCATGTATTCCGAGACTTAAAGGGGCATCACGAGAAGGCAGGAGGACGCATTCGCACGTCGCCCTCTTAAGACATGACTGCGCGCGCGCGCGTACCGTAGATCGCTTCTATTTCTATTCGTCATACAACACGCGGCCCGACCGCGGCGCGGCGTCGCTCCCGCGACCCTTTTCTCGCAGATCGTAACGTCAAATTACTATGTGCGCGCGGTACCGACCGAACGGTAACTGCGGGCGATCGAACGGGAGGAGGGAGGGGCCTGGAGGAAATAATACGTCAGACATGTATTAATCCCTCGCGGTTCAAATATTTCCCCACTCGGTAGTTCACTCTCAAATAATTTTACTAGGATTCTCCTCTCTGTCGAGAACAAATTGTTGCAATCGTTCGCAAATGAAGTTATTTTAATGTTAAAGTACTGGTCGTTTTATCAAAACAATTCCGATATTTTTTTCAATGAATAATATATGGAGAACTGTTCTTCAATTTTTACATCAAATTTCTTTTTATTTTTTACATTTTTTAAATATCCAATAAGAAATTATTGTTGATACAAAGAGATATGCTTAATACTGCATGGAAAAACGGTTTTGTTACTTAAATTAAAAATAATTTTGTTGGAATATTAAAATAATTATGTTGGATGTTCAAGCATGATGAGCAATGTTGCAATAAATTTTGACATTCTAGCAATTTAATCGTCCTATATAATTATTTTGATGATCCAGCAAAATTATTTTCAAATCTATGTAAAATTAAATTTTTAGATCTTTTAGAAAAATTATTTTTTTCGTATGCGAAATAATTTTCAATTAATAAGATATTTTATTAATAAGTAGCAATAATAATAAAAAAATCAAGATCTTCAAAATGTGTCTCCTGCATTAGCTTGAAAATTTACCGGCGCGTCGGCGATTTCTCGCCGCCGTATTTATGCCACAACATTCGCGCAGCCGTCATCGTCGATAATCTGGAAGTGTAACGTTGCAACGGTTCGCCACATAGATGCTCCAGACTCGAGCAGAGTCCTGAGCCGTGGAGCCGGCAAACTCTCACGGCCTCTGAACTCGCACTCGTCATAACTGCAAATGGAATGAATACCTGCCTGCCCGCCTATAGTGGTAGCCACGAGTGGCCATTGCCGGTGGATGGTTACTGGCATTTACGGCACTAACCCACTGAATGCAAGCTCTAAGATTGGCTCGAGATATTAAGCGTGCTGCACGTATACGTACATGTGAACCACCTACACGCGCGCGAGCGAGCGAACGAACGAGCGAGCGAGCGACACGCAATGCGCACGTAGACGTGCTACACAGATGGAAGCCACGCACATGCAGATACACGCGAGTAACGTCGAGGTGAGGATATACCTATCTACCTGCGCGTACTACGGTAGGTAGGTAGAACATAGCCCCCGGAGGCAAGCCGAAGCAACGAATTACGCGATGACCCGGCGACGAAGACAACGATGCGGTGACCGTGGAGTGGAGAACAGAAGTATACAGGGTGAATCACGTTACATCGATCGCCTTAGATAACTCGCTATATTATTGTGACAGAAATTTCAACGCATCTATATTGCATGATTTTATAAAACTACGAAATGCACCGATTCAAAAGTGAACGAGCGAAAAATTCTTATTATATATTAATAAATTCGATTGGGCGCACTAATGCGCACGTATATTAAAGCTACATTGGTTTAATTTATGTAAAAATAAAATGTAAATTTTACAGCACAATAAAATGAAGATCTTATGGTTTAATCCGTTTTTCATATTTATATCAAACACACACATACACACAACATTTGGAAATGACATGTAGCGAATGCGATTGAATGCACTTATGCAGTGCGCACTGATGCACATTCAAATTATCGTACACATATATATATATATATATGCGCGCGCGGGCGTGTGTGTGTGTGTGTGTGTGTGTGTGTGTGTGTGTGTGTTCGTATAATTTATATTTATTGCAATGATTATCGAATGGGACTAAAAGATTAGAAAGTTAGGATTAAAGGATTAGAAGAATATTATTCGTATATACTATTCGTCGCTGTTTGGTTCACCCTGTATAAATACCTATTCGCGCATACGCGCGATGTGGTAGGCACGCCGACGCTGGCGACGAGCGAGGTGCGAAGGTGGCATCGGCTCGAGCACCTGCTACCGTCATTATCATCAGGCCGACACTCCAGAAAACACGGGGAGCAAAGAGACGAGATTCGAGTCTAATTTCTGCCTACGGGCGCAATCCGCTCTCGTTGCCGCGCGGTGCAGCGCGCGGTAGAGCAGACCAGATCCGATTTACTTTGCTCCTTGCCCGAGCCGACCATTACCAAGCCGTGGCCGCGACAAAACCGTCTACATGCGATTTGTCCAGGTTGCTTCCGGCGTTTTCTCGATCCGTCGCGCGAGCGCTAATTCCCCACGACAGTTATACGATTATAGCGGCGAGCTAATAAAGCTGGTAACGCTTCGGTGAATCTAATTACAATTTTTCAACGATATGTACAATGCTCCACCGAAAGATAGACGTCGTTGCCTTGATTGTTAGAATCAAATCATAGGCTTCACATGTAGTAGTAGCAGTCATAGTCGTAGTAATGGTTGTATTTATTGACGGCCTAGGGCAAGCCTTCTAACGTCACATGAAAGGCATATATTAAGCAGCACAATATGGGATACAAGCTTTGATTAAATAAGCAAGACGAAGAAGGCACAAAGGAGCAAAAGAGCGAAGGTGTAAATTATGTACTTGAATTATGCACATAGCTTACACGTAGCAAAATTGACAGGAAAGATTATTCGATGTTTCGAACAAAAGAGAACAAGCTAAAGGAACTATGATTTGTACGAGAAAATATTTACATAAGCAGCTAATATGTAATGTTTAATTAATAATAAAAATTTCTAACTTCAATTAATTTTGTGTAAAAATTAAAACAATGTCTGTTGTTAACTTGGCAGTTATTTCGAAAACATATAACGAAACTTAGCATTGTCTCGTTAAATTTCTTACACTTTATTAGAAATTATTGTTATGACAGCTTAAATTAAAAAAAAATTAGTCACACAAAAAAATTTTTTAAATAAACTTCTTTAGTATCATGTTACATCACTAATTAATTATTCTATTTTCTGGTTTATTGTTTCATCTAGAGAAGCTATTCTAACTTAAAATATAAAAAAAGAAAAATAGATTCAGCGAAAGTAGATATGCGAGTACATTATAACTCATTTATAAATTGCGATAGGTGGAAGTTCTAGTAGTAATACTTTCTAAGTAATACAGCTGAAGAATTCGAGCGGAACGAGAGGAATTATGATTCAAATACCATACACAAATCTTGGTGAGAGGAAAGAGCCACGTGAACGCCTTCTTTTATGAAACGAATGATTCTGGCAAATTGCTTGATCTATCATGCGAATCGAATTCAAATTATTCGATGCAAATTACCCAAATCGAGGGATCGAATATGATCTAAATAAAAGACCTAATTCGATCGGCTTCTTTCAAGTAAAAATATCTCTGTTAGAATATTTTTGCATATATTTTAATTAATGTAATTTAATCGTGCACTTGTACCTTTACTATTTTATTTGGAAACTCGCTTTTTATTTATAAAATAATAAAATTAAGTATAAATTAATAAAAACTAGTTATGTTAATTGTACATTTGTTTTGTAATAACTATTGTCATTTATTGATGATTTTTGGATTTATGAGAAAATTTCCAATCTATGAAAGTTTCGCTGCAGATGATTGACTGATCGAACATATTTCCCGCGGGAATTGTACACATACATTAAAGATGCCGTTCACAAACGCAAGTGAAATTCCTGATGCATTCGTGTGGAAGTTCGAGACGGAATGAAGAGATGGCAGTAGGTACACTACTCGTACATACGTACCTTAAGCTCCGAGATCATCCCTTCTATCTGAAGCTGCTTCGCGTGAGAAGAAATTACGCAATATTCATTACTGTTCCAACATGATCATACACGCTTGCGAAGATTTGTTTTGCGATCTAATTGGAAGGACATGTAAAATGTGTTTGGTGGTACGTCGTCTCTCGACTTTCCAAAATGCATAATAGACGATCGCACGTATAAAGAAGACGGAAGGAAAAGATGCGGGTCCGCTCGAATACGAGAAGGCGGTGGTGTATCAGTGGGGATTTACCACCCAGCGAAAAATTAATAAATCCTGCTCTTAAACAAACAAACTCCACCCACTCGCGGATCGGATAAGAGAGCTCGGCTATTGATTTATTAATTTAGAGCTGCCCATTCTAAGACGTAGCCAGAAAAGAAAGGCAGGGAGAGAGAGAGGAAAAAGAAAGAGAGAGAAAGGATGGCCAAGGAAATATATCCGCTTGCTCACTCGCGCCACAAGCACGGACGCGCTTCTTCGTAGCGCTTCGGGATCCGAAGTTAAGGGATCCGCTATCCGATGTGGTATCGGTAATTATAGCCCTGAACGCGGGCGCGCGTTGCTTACGTTCATTACTGAATTATCGGCTTCGCTCGGCAAACAATGTGCTTCTTTCAACCCTCCCTCTTTCTCCCCCTCTGTCTCGCCCTCGCACAACCCTGTTCAGCGTCGATCTTCTTTCATCGAGTGCAACACGACCTAAGCCAGCTTCGTCCTGCCTCTCTCTTTTCCTCTTTTCCTTGCTCTCCTCTCTCGTCGACATGATGCACCACGACGAACCTTCTTCTCGTTTCACCCTTGAACGGAATCAGCGTCCTATCTGATGGGCCACGGGCTGAACTACGACCGTGCACCTCTCTCGGTCGTTTCCTTCCTCTCTCCATAGTCGCGACCTATTCTCACTCTCTCTCTCTCGGCTCTCTTCTTATTCCGGATCTTTGTGGAATATATCGCGAGAACGGAGCATCGCGCCGATTTCTCTCTTTCTCTCTCGTCTACGCGATAGCGATTACAATGCGCTCTACGAAGTAGATATTGTTACCAATGTAATGGAGCCGAGCACGATTTTTCGGGACCAAAGTTTTGAACTTCGTGAGGAGAAAGGGAAGAGTCCACGGTTAGCTCTCTATAACCGTCAGGCGGAATTTATCGTTGCGCCGTTCGAAAGCACGCGAAACCAAAGAAGTTGATAGCGGTGTACTATTACTTCCTTTCTCACAGTGTGAACAGGAACTTAATCTTCTAGTCGATGTATATAGTATACAAAATGTGTTTTAACGAGGCAAGTCGGGACGAGATTAAGCGCGTGAACGAGACGGAAACGCTGAAGCAGCGTACCGAACGGTTCTGCTTAGACATCGCGAGGGGGTTAAAACGGATACCGACGAATGTGAATCCACCTTAATACGGATTCTCCGGAGGCAGCGGCACTCGGAACGAGCGGCCAGGGGGGCTTACGGTATACCACGCAGACTATACGAACGCGAGAGAGTCCTATGAGGACGCGCGGCGTGCTCTTTCGCTGCGTCATCCGCGATGAGGAACGCAAGAACGCGCATTACCCACGGATCGTCGCGGCTCCGCTGGTCCATCGTGCGACCACTCGAGCCACCACCACCACGGCCGCACTTTACTCCAGGCTTCTTTTTCGCAGCGCACCATCCACTGTGGATTTCGATTCGCGATACCGCTGCCGGGCAATACGACATTGCGAGTGACTTTTATGGGCGATCAGCCTAGTAGCCGCAGATAAAAATTTCCTACGTTGGAATAGAACGTATACACGTCACTCTGCAGTAATCAAAGATCATAAATGGTTTTTATTCTTGGAGATGATAATAAGTAAATAAACTTTTCTTTTTGCGACGCTAATATCGAATACAGTCGTCTTTTGATGTATTGATGATTGTGATTGAAATTACGAACGGATCAATCATAATCTTAGAACACGTGGAAAAACATTATCTAAAGATTATATTAATTATTGAATCATTAAAATTCTATTATAAACAATTTCGCTTTCGACTATAACGATTAATTCAATGATTATATTATTATTATCTCATCGAGCGGAAAAAATGGATAGCAATGTACTCAATTTGGAGGATAGTATCTCCTGCAGTGGCACGTGAATAATCGAAACCCTTAATTCCCGTGTACGAGACAGCAAACGCCGATGATTCACAGCGAGCCGGTTATAGGTGTCTCTTCCTACTGCGCCCCGCAGACCCGAAGCTGTTTTCTCGCGGCGCTATTTTCTGCCTATTCGAGGGTGAAACCTTATAGGGTATAGGTCATTCGCAGTCGTCCCTAGCGAGAAATTCCGCGAAGCCGTAGCTGATCTCGTTCGGAATCGCTTTTCTGACAGCAAGTTTACGATTGCCGGCGAACGCGTTGTGGTTTCACAGATGAAACGGAGGTTGAGGGAAGACGCGTCCAGTGAATGTTAACTGACCTGGCCAAGAGTCTAGTCTGGAACACAATATTATAGATATTGTGGCCCGGTTGCGTTCGAGTTGTGTCAGCGGATAATTTATGCCGCGGCAATCCGCGCCGCCCAGTTCGCCCTAAAAATTATTTATTTGATTGAACGCCGCTTCGAGGAAGGCTATTTTCGAACGAGCCGAGCCGATGATCGCTCGCTCGCGAGAACAAGTTCTCTCTTGCTCATCTAAAAAAGGAGACACAATATGACGTATATACACGACGTATAAATGGCTGAACCAATTCGGAAAAAAATGCCAGATCGACTAATCCCGAGGCGTGTCTAGTCCGAGAAGGTCGATCGAAGCTAAGATATTAATAATTAATAACTGTGATGACACGGATTACGGATGAAGATATTATCTACTTCAGTTGATACATCGAGCATATCTCAATAACGCTGATTTTACGTCCGTATAATGATAGTAGTGATATTACGTGAGGAATAAAGCATGGAGCGTTCGATAGGCGAAGCGCAACGGATAATAGACGTTCGTTCTTGTAATTGGGTACACCTGTGAGGCTGAGTGATGTCGAAAGTGCGAGGTTCACGCATGAATCACGTACTATATCGACTGGTATACCTTCGAGGTCGTTACGTTAATCGCGAGTCGGAGAGCGATGCAGATGCGCTATCATCGAGTAGTCCACGCGAATGACCGTGACAAAAAAAACTCCGAAGTTCTCGACCTATAACTTTCTAACGTTACTCATTAGCTTCCCACACTTGCCATCGTACGCGTCTCCACAGACAATGCCAAGTATTGTTTCGTGGCAGCCATAATTCGTAATTATCCCCCGGTTAATTATCGATTTATCGGCCAATTATTATAATTATCCTGAACTTCGCCGATCTCGTGCACCAGAATATTTCATTTTATCAGATAGCCCAAAAGGTCTCTTCTTCATCGCGTATAGGAATCCTATGCAGACTTCTTGTTGGCTAGGCTTGTAGATCTTCGTAGAAGCATACCGGGATATCCCCAACGTTAAGTTATGTTTAGTTAGTATAGTTACATTATCTGAATTAATTCCGACCTACCACAGAGTAAAAAATCTACGCACTTAATGTATGACAGTTTATGCAAATCACATTAAGACAGTCTGTTTAATGCTTCGCTCTATGGTCACCGATATGAGTTCTTACTTTTGTTGTCGTCGGCACACTCTCACGGTCGGTCGAGCACACACGGAGGGGACAAAAATGAACGGCTCGACCGCCGCGCCGGCCGGACAACCGCATCCCTTTCTCGGTATTCCGCGAGTTGTGAGCGCGCATCAGGACCGAGGACGGTTGGATGCGAGAGTTGGACGGTCGATAGGAGGAGTGGCCGATGCCAGATACGAGAGGGTCGACCTAACTTTATTGTATTTAATTAATTACTCCGCCCGATAGCCGATCCTGCAATTTGTACTCTCCTCGAACCGCTGCCGCCACCCCTCTCGTTCTTCTTCATTCCCGGATCGCCGCCTCCGCTCCTCTCGCGATCACCGCGGAATCTCTTGTACTTGCCCGAGTATCCCGCAAACGTTCAATGGACCCTCCGTATTCGATTCATTAAGCTGGTTACGATTCTACGTTTAATATATGAGTGCGAGTGTGGGAGGAACGCGTACAGGTATTGACATTTTCTTTGAACTGAATTATGCATAACATGCCTCCGCTTTATTCACATGACTTGGTTATATTTTCTTTTAGTATTATCTCAAGTATCTGTTAACAAGTGTGCCAATTTCCTCTTATGCAAAGCTCAAGGATTTCACATATCCATGCAGGGAAATTTATTGTAAATGTATAAATAAAAATGTATAAATGTAGAGTAGAGAGAATGGACTAAAGGATATGTATGAATTTAATGCACAATGCATAAGAAAGAGATAAGAAGGACCGATTTAAGATTATCACATTCCATTCTTCATTGATACATGCGGCTAGATTAATTCAAGTGTCGTGGGGTACATCGCTGTACAGCGACTCGAGAATCCGTTCTACATCCGCGATCCGGCAGTATCCAGCGGCTTGTAATGCGATACAATAAATTATGCGGAGCTCGCGTAACTCGGTGCGTCCTGGGAACGGTATAAGGGGAGTACGTCAGCACGACGCATGTCGCTTAAGCGGCATAAATCAGAGTTAGAAAGAGCTGATCCTGCGCGCACGTCATGGCAGGGACGACCGTGCTGCGTGTAAGGCCGCGTCACAACATCGATAATGCGACCATAATGCTAATTTACCGTTCATACAGCGGAGGAATCCACCTCTCTCTCCGCTGGATCGCGACTCGTGCTTCGTCGATCGTGCACATGAGAATCGCGAACAGTGTTAAACGCCAGTTTCTCGCGCGAAGACTTGACCTTGACCTTAGTCGCGACACGTACGGTTCGCGTCCTCGCCAAGATTTCGATACGCTGCGCTCGATCTCTCCTCTTTTTATTTTTCAATCTTTTTACGCGACAAACAACTTCTGCTAAATTCATAACGTAAATTGTACTTAGTATCAAGAATTCACGAGTGGAGGTGTATGCAAAGTACGAGCGAGTATTTTTCTGAATAGGATAGTTCTTTCTCATTGCTATGAGAATCGTGGAAATATGTTCAGATATACAAGATGATAAAGTTCACGAGGGATAAGACCTATCACGGAGATTTCATAGAACGTGTTGCTCATTAGAAATAGATTTTATTAGAAAATTGATTCCATTATTGAACGCGCGTCATTCGATTATAGACTCTGTTGGCGGTAGATAAATTCTATCGCAGGTAAGACAAGCGAACAGCACAAATCGGACGAGCTCTTTCATGTCATCTCATGGCATTCTAACGTTTCGGTCTGTGTAACCCCGTTAAGTACACACACGTTGTAACATCCTCGACGTTCGCGCCAGCAACGCGACAGGATCACGATAGCATTCCGCCTATTAGCTCGAATTTGGAGCTCTCCATCCATCTGTCCGAGAGTCGACTGTACGACTCTTTGTAGATGCACGATACGATGGAGAAGTGGTCGAGAGCCGAAGTCGAACGCGAGAGCGCGTATAAACATTCGTCCGGACGAACACGCGTCGACCGGTTAAGGCGCTACGCTATCGAGCCTCGAAGCCACCGGCGGCGAGTGCACTCGGAACATGACGTCTGCAAGTCACTTCGTGACCGTATCGTGGGAAACACAAATATGTAACTGGGCGTTTCTCCTCGACATCATCGTAACGGCGCAGCGCGCCAGTAGATTTACGCCCGACATGGTGAACGAACGGAGCCTCTCCGGCGCGAACAACGTCCGCGACTCTCGACATTGCGCTACATGATGCACTAGATTTTTAGTTAACGTCCGCATGAAATACGACGTCGATAACTGACGCGAGAACACGTTTTCGATGGAAAGACTATTTCCGGAATGTTTGCGAGACTTTATACATGGAGAGAACGATTTTGCTGAAAAATTTAAAAATATAGCTAAATAGATCTGAAAATAATTTTGTTAATCCATCAAAATTTTTAGGTAGGACACTTAAATTGATTGCCAGAATGTAAAAATTTTTATGTAATAAAAATACTTTTACTTTTCTCAGTTCCTAAATAAAAGTTCCAATTGTCCAATAATAATTACTAAAAAAACGCATGAAATTTCTAGCAGGACAAGAGATGCTCAAGCACAATAAAGCAATGCTACAAAAAGTTTAGACATTTTACTAACACCAGCGTAGGCATCCTACATAATTATTTTAATGTCTAAAAAAATTATTTTCAGATCTGTATTTATAGTTAAATTTTTTATAACTTAACAAAATTTTTTCATACATGTATATATTTTTAAATATTGATAGTCATATTGTTTTCACATTTTTAGATACTCATCGTCGCTTTTTAAGGCAAAGCTATACAAATCCCTAAATTGTGGAGTCTGCGGTAAAGTGTACGTAATGCGCTCGATACGTTTTACGCTAGCCGTCTGTTCACCGCGTACCGCGGAGTAATGCTAATTATACGCTATCCGCCGTAATTCTCCAGTTTCTGGTCAAGTGTAGGTAGTCATTAGGACGTAGACGGCAGTTAGGTCGGAATACAGAACAAACTTATCCACTTAACTAATTGTAAGTAACCCAATTTTCCTCGAGATCCCATCGCGCGGCTGGCTTCGCTTTCTCCCGCTTTACACTCGCGGTGTATAGCGAGAGCAGGGAGAAGTAAAAAGGGACGGGAACGAGCGAGGCGGGATGAGGTAAGGGTGGAGGCGATTCAAGCGGAAAGTGTGCGGAGCTCTTGTGGAGTCCTGCCTCGGGGATATTAACATTATAAATCGTCCAGGCCGGCGACACGCCCGGGGCGGAGTCGATCGTATCGGCTCGATACCTACCTCCGGACCCTGATATCGATTACACTTCGGTGATTGGCAGGATTCGTAACACGCCACGGGGAGCCCGCGGCTGGCGCGACTGTTCGATCGATCCGTTCCTCCTCGTGTCGATGCCAAGGCTGGCGATGCACGCAAAGCAATAGAAAAAGAACAACCAGTTCTGAATCGCGGATCTATCTGTCGCGATACGCACTTGAGATCGTATTCAAAGAGATCTAACCTCAACGAACGTCAAGAATAATAACGATGCATCGATGCATTGATGATTATAAACACATATTATGATTTTTCTGGAATTTTCAGTATAAAATACTTGAAAAGAATGATTTTGTGGAAGTATCTAAAAATTTAGCTAGATACAGATCTGGAAATAATTTTGTGTTGAAATATCAAAATAATTATATAGGACGCTCAGGAAATATAATGACAGTAAAAATTTTAATACTTCAGCAATCAGTTTGAGCGTCTTAATTATTCTAAAGGTTTAACAAAATATTTTCAGATCTATATTTATAGCTACATTTTTCGGACGAATGGAAAAGTATTATGGCATGCCATAATACGAAAGAGTACAGTTAAAGAGAATACATAGCGAGTGTTCACAATTGCTGTTAAATTGATCTTCATTTGAGATCTAGCGCGATTTCGAATCGGGCCATGCTCACGTGCTGTTATAATCTGAATTCGGTCGGAATCTGAAGTCGATCGTAAAAGTATTGTCCTCTTTCCCTTTTCTGGAGAAGAAGATTGGTGAAAACGCCGGCGGACATTGTGAAAAGTGCGCGTTGGCGATCAACGACGGCGATAATTTATTAGAGAAGTCGAAAAAGGTGCTTTTCGAGCACGTGTCTTCGTCTTCGTGTCACGCCTTTTCCTCCAGATCTCTTCGCCTTTCACCATTTTTATTGATACTAAATGTGAAAACTCGTCGCCCTACCGGTGACATCTTCTCCGAAGATCCTGTTCAAAGTGGCGCGTAGAGGATACTTTAGAACTGGGCGATACCGAGTGAAATCGCGGCGGATCAGGCGGGTGCACGCGAGGTCGGGACAACGTTGATAATCTTGACGTTAACTGTCGAAATGTCGTTGATGTCACGCGGAATTCGTGCCGCATCTCGTCGCGAGGATGATTTTACGGCCGGTCGCACACGCTGTCGCCGGCAAATGTGCAAAGCCAATGATGGAAGATGTGGTACTAATTATGAGTAAACACGCCGATTCTCCTCCTGTGAAACTCTGCTTCAAGTCCCTTTTGTCCTGTTTACTCGTCACTTAATTACTTGACCTCATTCCATCTTCCCGAAATATCTTAATGTGTCGCTGTCATCTCTTCACGTTGCAGTTTATTCCTCTAACATAAATTTTTATTCTCTTTCATATTTAAATAATTTTCTAAATAATATTAATATAGTGTGTGATCTATGATTGTAATACATATATAATTATTTTAATTCACACAGTGTTTGAAAAGTTTGTATTAAGTTATACACATTCTAAATGTATATATCCAACTTTATATATTAATTTAACACAAGATAAAATATATATATTGCCTACGAAAATATAAAACCCACTGATTGCTGGCTTTAAAAATTTGTAGTATCTGTTTATCTTTTTTATATAAGCTTAAGTGAATTTTTTTCAAGACTTACAAAATAAATTCTTACTCAACACCCATTTTCTACATAAATCAATTCCAACATATGTAGATATTAGTTTTTTCTACATATGTATTAGTCCTTCTATTCCAAACTAATCACCGTATGCACGTAACACATGATTTTGAAGGATTTGTCGTCGGGATCCACAGAAGCATCGTCTGATGATCAATTTTATGATCAAACATGATTGCGCTTTTATAAAAATTTATGAAAAATTACTTGTCTATGATAACTGCTGCACGCATTTGTAGAACTTGCATTGAAGATCGTTTGGTGTCACTGAACAATGGATGGACAGTTCTCGAGAAACTATATCAAAGTGCTCTTTTATTGAGCTGTATTTCACTGAGCCGATATTTGAAACCGCGTAACGATCCGCTGGGATAAATATTCATGGTCACTACCAATCAGAAGAATCGATATATCACGACTCAATGCGTCGATTGTTGCCATCGATCGCTTTAGTGTCCCTGCGAAAAACGTAACGCTCATTTCGGTCTGTTGCCAATTGAAGAATCGCGACCGATTTTCTTGCACCAATAGCTTTAGCACCAATAGCTTCGAAAGCTATTGAATACTATTGAATATATTGCTTTCGAGACGTGTATAGTTCCTATTTTAAATATTGCAATTTATAGAAGCATATTACTCAATCTGTTTACTTTGCTTTTTATTTAATAGATGTAAATATGTGTTTTATATATAAATATATAAATACGTTTTGCTTTTAAACATTTTATTCGCTCATTTATAAAAAAATATAGAGAGATGAATAAAGAAGAATAATAGTTTGAAATTTATTATTACACAATCACGAATTATCTCAATTCTTCTACCCAATTGCTTTTGCAATAATATACTTCTCGTTGATTTTACTTTAATCTTCACACACACATACACACACACACACACACACACACACACACACACACTGCGTTCCTTGTCAGAAGGCACCTCAGAAAAGCTAAAGCCAAACGCGCCGTAAAAAGGTGTACATATGAATTGAGACATTTATTAATACAGTAATTTCTCTTTACAGATATACATTAATTGTCTGCTAAAGTTCCAGTTAATGGTAATGCCGCAAGCCTTCCAAAGGCTGCAATGATACGCGGGCGCGATAACAGCGCAAGAAGAAGAGCTCGTTCGCTCGGGAACGTCGCGCGGGAACATAGAAGGTATGGGAATGCGAGTGTGGGCACGTCGCATCATAACTCCGTGAGCGCCGTAAATCAAAGTGGACGCCTCGTGCACCCATAGAAACGGTTATATTCGGCCATAACGGCGCGTACCCACCGCGACGACGACGAGGCTATATTTTAATGGTAACGATAAATTACTTACGAGAAGAGAATCGCGCGTCGCGCGGAGATGGCGGCGATGAAACCCTCACGCGGCGAGGCCGCGATCCTCCTGTCGGGCATCCTTCTCGTCCTCTCTTTTAGCGAGCGAAACCTCTTCCGTTCGCACGTGCGAGCGAGCGAGCGAGCGAGTGAGCGCGAGTGGACGGTACCATTGATCGCGATCCGACGTGTCGGCGCGCGAGAGAATTACTTTGACTCCGGCGCGGTCTACTGGAATCGCGATAACGTACGATCTGCGGATCGCCGGGATGAAATATTAACTCGTACGGAGCTGCCTCGATATCCCAGTCTCTCGGCAGCGAGAGTAATTTGCCGGCGTGCGGGGAATAGGGAAAATTTATATTAGACGTGTGCTCATCACGCGAGATTACGCCCGCGAAGTAAGTACCTAGCGAGCTCTTCGCGGTAATCGCTACCTCTTATCCGACGTTATCTGTCGTTGCTACAGCGAGAGAACGACATTCGAGCACCGAATCTGTGAGAGAACGTCGTGTAGGATGTTGCCCATCACGTTCTAGAACGCGACTCGTTCTTTTATCGGATGCGGTCACTTTGCAGGATTTCGCTTTTAGATATCGGCCTGGGTGGCGCGGTCGGCTATTACGAATCTTTGCGACGACACGAAGATTAATGCCCATCTTTCCACGTACCGCATTAATACGCTGCGCGATCGTACGTGCGTACACCAGTGTGTTACATTATGATAACAGAATGGATTTCAATGTAATACCTACGCCTGAGCGCGACGCCGATGAAACAGTGTCGTGTGGAATAATGTAATTTCTCTGTACACGGCAATATATTAGATACGGTGCTGTTCGTCTACGTTTAGTTTATATGCTCAGTACTAAAATTACAACACATACAATTTAGATAGATAAATATCCAAAAATAATCTTTCTCTTGTATTTAGCTTACTTTAAGAAATACAAAGATATGTAGAATGTAATACAAGATTTAGATAACTTAGTTACAAACTTAGTTTCTAAAAAGTAACTATTTACAAATTTAACTAGATATAAATCTGGAAATAATTTTGTTGGACCAAAATAATTACATAAGAATCTCAAGCTTGATGAGCAACGGCTCAAAGAGTTTTGATTCTAACGATCAATTTCAATATCTTATTATTACATAATTATTTACATAATTATTTTGGTTCAACAAAATTATTTTTGAATCTTTAGCTAAATTTTTAGATATTTCAGCAAAACCGTCTTTTCCATGAAAAAATAAAATTTATGAAATACAAAATGAAATGCATGATGCAAAAAGACAGATAAATGATCAATGCTCTTGTAGACTTAATTAGATCTTTTTCTCGTATTCGTGAGTCATCGTCATCACAGCTACCGAACACTTAACCGGATCACAGCTCTGACCTTCTGAAACCGAGTTTGCGCAAGCTACGCTAACTGCTCGCGAGCAGATCGCCCACGCAGCGTGCAAGGTGGTCCGAGCACTTGAGATCTTCGGGTCTCGGTCTCCGGACACTTTTATGCCCCCGACGACGAGCGACGACGACATCACCGAGCACCTTCCTCACGTGGCGTGGGCGACTCATGGGAACTTATAACTGCTTCAGTCCGTCGTCGTTTTCTCGACGCTCGGTTGCTCGCCTTTCAGTGATACGTACCTTCCAACGTGCTCGTACGCTGAATATATTATATTTAACAGAAATTTAGCAGGCTAGATTTATAAAGCATAAATTTCATAAAGATAAGTTAAAAAATATTTTTTAACTTTTTTAACAATTCGTAGTTTTACTAATTAATATTTTTAAGAACGTTCCATCTTATGTAATTTCCATAGGTATATTAAATGATAATCTAATTCACTTATATCGTTGAATCGTGATGTCCTTGATTTGATGACAGCTTGAAACAATCTATACAGTCGACGTGATTTTTGTTCGTGAGACACGTGGCTGTAGTATCGAGGGATTTATCGTCGTATGAGGAATGCGGCGCAAGGTGGTACGCAAGGGAGAAAGAGAATAAGACGTTGGTTTATGCGAGAAGAATGAAGGAGGAAACGAGACGATTCTCTGCCTCGCTCTTGGCATATCTATATACGCGTTGTCTCTCTTCATACTCCGCGATGATGCTTTCCTAGCTTCTCTTTTGTCTTTTTTTCTGGCTTCCTCTTCTTCCCCTCCTCTGTTTCGTCCTCTCTTTTTCTCGTCGTTGCTCGCGTAGTTGCTCGTATACACGCGCGGGTACACACGCGAGTGGTATACGTAATACCATCGAGGCTCGAGCGTATAAAACGCGTCTTTGTGCGCTCGGACCAGCTGTTTGTCTAACACCTCGTACCTGCCCGGGGTCAGTGGCGATTCTGTTACGAGCCCCGAGAACGTCGGTCGTTCGATCCACGGGCCCGGGGTCAACGCCACGATCCTGGAAGATCGATGCCGTCGGTTTACGAGACGTAGGCAAACCATCGAAACATCGCAGAGATTTCGGTTAGGAGCATTAAGTTATCTAGAAAATACTTTACTGTCTAGTAAGAGGGTTAAGAAAGAGCTTAGTTGATCGCTTCAGTAATAATTTTGATCGCTTTTGTAATAATTTTTCTATAAATATGTAAATATCTTATGGTTATTGAGTAAAATATTTCGCCAATATTAGTTCAACAGTATCCGGTCAATTACCCAATATTGGCTACATTGTTTTTCCAGTATTTTGCCAATATTGAGCAAATATTGAACCCAATATTAGCATAATATTCTTCAATCAATAGTGATATGATCAGAATCTTCTGATTCAACCAGAAATTTTTTCAATTTTCTATAATAGAAATAATCTACTTTACTACGATTAGAAATTTGTAAATGTTAAAAATATCTTGAAAACGTCAATAATTAACAATTATTTGGACCCTCTGTTGCGTACTCGACGGGAAAAAGTCGATCGAGAATAATAAATACATTGTAGATTAGTAGAGGACCGCGGGAGCCCGTGATTGATATTCGCAAAGGTATTCTTTGCCGATACTGCTAATAACTTATCCGGTAGACGATGGCCAACGTCCACTTCTTGCACGTCTATCAAGTCTCAGACTTTCGTGGCTCGATGCTTGTGCCACAGATCGTTCGTCACCGAATGTTTTACGAGTGGGAGCGCTTTGTGTGGTCCTCGTGTCAAAATGTGTCAAAATTCAAGTTCGTGGTCTCGTGGTGTCGAGTAAAAAGCGGTTCGGTGGCTCTACAAATTAACGGGCTGTCCTGACAGAAGACACATCTACGACTTACACATGAAAATGAATGAAAGAAAGAGAAATGAATAAATTCTTTGTTAGAATTTGATTTGAGATTATCAACAAAGACTCTGATCCAAAATTCACCGTTAACATTGAAAATATATAGTTTACGTTACGTGCAATACAAATTTTTAGCATCGGCAGTGAATTTTGAAATACAGCCAAGATCGGTAAACGCAGAAAATTATGAACGCTAATTAAAAAACAGTGTTGAAGTAGATTTCCATTTTATCGCTTTGTACTTATTGATTGCAGAAAGAGTTATTTAAACACGAATGCAGATAACAATCGAGAAGAATGCAATCTAAGTGAAACTTGGTATTTCAATCGCGATATTCTCGATGGAAAAGAAGAGCCTATTTCTGTCGAGGACGGAAAGACTCGCGTCATATCGCTCCGAGCGAAAATAGTCGACGATTCGCTTCCTAGCTTCGCTCGTCCTTCCTACGTTGCATACGAACGATCCTCTTTTACGTTTACGACAATCGAGTGGATCGAGAGGCGACCGTCCTTGGTAATTACGGTCGCGCTATCGCGCGTAGAAATGCGAGGAAAAATATCCCGGGAAATTGTAGCGGGTTTTACACTGCCAGCGAAAGTTTAAAGCTGCAATATGCGTCAGAGATTATTTTTCTGTTCATTTTTCTTCATAGTCTTGTACAACGCACGTCTCATCTAATATCGTCTATTACGAACAATGGTGAAGATAATCGTGCAAGCGAGCGGATTAGATATGCAATATTTTCTTGGTAATTGCAGCGAGTGTTGGAACAATTCTTTACGGCGTGCGCAGCTGTCTGACTCGAGAGATATATGTATTTTCCTGCGTATTTCTTGTCAAGTTTTAAAAGAGCGCTATTATGTAGCGATGACGACAACATCGCTACGACAACGATGTATCGGTCAAACGAAACGACCGAAAGAGTTGCGAAAACCGGCCGTTCGATTGGCCCACAATATAGTTGATGTTACATTACACTCGCTGCAGCGAGTTCTTTATGATCGCGAGTTGCGCTTAAACGTGCGCGTGGAAATTTTCGAATACGTGTGCGAATAAAATTAACCCGAGCTGTCGCAAGACGCATAAACATAAACATCAAAGAAGATGGACATGAAAATTGCGAACGTTTGACACATAGGCGTGAATGGAAACTAAACTATCGTCAGCAGCGGCATGCATGTTGGATATTTCAGATATGTAAGTGCGAAAAAGAATACTGCATTAAATGCAGAGATGCTTTAACAATGCGGTTACAATGTAGTGAGATTTCATTACGACAGTACTATGAAAATTTAATAAATAGATAGCACTTATAGGGAGAATTTAAAAAAGGAAGTGTTAATATCGTAACTATTTTCCAAATAAATATGAAAAAGGTTGCTGCAAAATGGTACTCTAATGCAAAAGTGATTTAAAAATGCAAATTATAATGTAGTGAAATTTCACTATGACAGCACTATGACAATTTAACCCATACACATATGATAATTTTATGATACTTCACTACACACGATGAGTCATTCCCGAATTAATTTTTGTTACTTTAACAAATGTATACGCATTACTACTAAGTGATTTTTACAAATATTTTTACAAACATCTTTAGAATATTTATAAGGTCGTCATTTTAAAAAATGATAAACATTAAACTGATAACTTGATGCTCTTAATTTTTCAAAAAAAAAAGGAGTGTGCAAGATACGAATGATCCAATCGTATGTAGTTAAGAGTCAATAAATACATATCTAAGTTATAGAGAATTTAAGAAGGAAAGAACGTTAATAGTCTACTATTTTTCAGAGATAAGTATGATAAATGATACTTTCACATTAAATGTAAAAGTGGTTTAACAATGCGATTACATTGAGATTTCATTACAACAGCACTATGACAATTTAATAGATAACTTATAGAGAACATTTAAGAAAGTGTTAATACCGTAACTATGCATATTTTCACAGATACTGTTGCAAGAATCAATCCTCTTTCGCCTAGAATGAAAAAGACATCTCTTTCCTGCCCTTATGTCATATCCCTGTGCTTTTGGTCGCCTCTGATTGAGATAAAATCGCGGCTTTAACTCGCGTCGGACGGAGAAGTATCGCTCGATAGAATCGAATGCTTGATTTTCTATGGGATAGGATGCAACTATTGTGCATGATGTTGAATGCACGATCGTATGCGTGTAAATGGATCCAATTGCGGGACAGTTTGCGTCCTCAGCCATCGCGCGAGACGTTTACCTATAGATTTCCACAGATAAAGTCATGCCTTCATCTTGTATAGCCGTGCCAGCCGGATACTTCCGCTTGTCGAATCCGTTCAGAGATCATACAATGTTTCTAACAAGAAAATTCGATCCTTTTCTTTTCCGCATATTTATATATTAGATTTTACGCATGTCCGCATTAAAATGTATATAATGTAATATAAATCTTATATAAGATAACTTCGGCAAATAAGCCGCGTTAATTTACGCCGTAGAAGTCAGAAAAAATAGAAGAAGTGGAGGTAATTTTCCCGCAACTACTCTATTACATTTGTTATATTAGTATTGTATTATGATTTCAGTTTCTTGCTCTGTTATATATTTATTAATATTAATATTAATGAAATTATTGTGAGTTGAATCGATTTGTCACTGTTGTTGAGTAGCGCCATCATAAATTATAATCTACATAAGATGACTGTAGGACGTGCAAAAGACTTAGTGGTTATTTCGTGATACATGAGTGTAGAGGAATAATAAAGTGTAGAGGAAAAATATATAACAAAATAGTACTTTGTATTTTTTGTTTATTGTCTTGTATCCCATCTGAACATACGGCATTTTTAGCAAGTGGGATTTATGCCCAAGTATACAAAGTGGGCAGATTGAATTCTGTATACTAAAGGCAATGAACGCATTACATGAAATATGTACCTCATGTCATAACACTTGTAATACATCTGGGAAGATTGTAACTATTATTTATTACTTCCATATACATATTTATCATTCTTATTCCTTAATAAAACTTTATAAATGCATTTTATAAGTTATTATGTCATTTTATGATTTATTTATATGTATTATTTGTAAATTTTTCATGAGTCGTATAGTATATGCCCCTTCTCGCTATTAGTAGCCATATATCTCATTCCTAAATACAGGGGTTTAAAAAAATTCATTTTTTAATACAAAATATAAATATTTCGGATTTCCAATATTTTTTTCATAATAGTAGAGAGTATAAAGTTTTTACTGATATAGTTTGTTTATTTTAAACACAGTAAATAATACTTAATAAATTAAGTTTTTGATAGATGCGGTATATATACTGGAATTACAGTAAACAATATGCATTACAAAAGAGATAGACAATAAGAGGATACGTTATCACATAGCGTGGATTAGCGTAAACGTTTAATTACGCACAATCCTACGTGCGCATATCTAAGGCGCATATATAAAGAAAAATATCAACAATGAAAGTCACGAAGCCACGAAGCCACACAGCAACTTAGAGTGAACAGTAAGAGATCGTATGATGGTCAACGACGTTGTACCGTATGTACCGTACACTTGCAGTATAGGACATTCAACGATCATAGAAGCATCCGTTGTTCATAATACTCGCAAGTTTCTCCATCAACAACGGAATGTCCGCGAAGAATTTAAAAATATTTTGCAACTATTAGTTTCAATCATATGTGCTTTTATATTTTTATATTATTACCCGAGAATATTCATCTGTTAAATTATCCACTAGAGAAAAGATTCGAAAGAAAAAAAAAACTTTGTATTTTAATTTTTTTTTATTTAACTGCAATATTTTAAATTTTTTTCGTGATAGGTGATTTATATGACAGGTATAGCAGATGCTTATATATAAGTTTTTTTCTTATAGATTATGAATCTATAAATATAAATGAAAATGCTGCAGCATTTACGGGAAGAAATCTATCATAATTAACTGCCATATGTCATGAACCATAAAAATAAATTTTTAATGTAAAAAAATATAAGAAATTGTTTAAAAAATGTAAACTGACGATAATTACACTGTATAGCTACTGTGTAATTACCATTAGGTCGCGGACGCATATCTTCGATCACCCAAAGTGATCGCTATTTATTAACGAATAGTATCAATAGTGTCTAATTAAGATGTAAGCGAAAAGCTAACAGTTCTCACTTCACGTGCCGCGCGTGCCGGTGAATTATTCTTAGAATGCTAATTGAAAATTAACCGATGACTTGGGTCAACGGAAATCGCTAGAACGTATTGCCAACGCAGCCGGTGATACAATAGATACACGCAGCCATAATCCACGCTGGCAGCTTCCGTATGCTGAATCCCGATAAACTGCATCGACCCATCTCGAACTCGTTATTATGATGGCGAATGGGACGACCACACGCATGTCAAAACGCGGCCAAAAGCCGTTTTTGCGTAAAATGATCAGCGTTGCTCGGCTTTCTGTCGTAAAATACCGCCCACACGCTCCGATGCGTCGCGCTCGCTCGCGAGCCGCAACTGGACAACAACGTGAGAATGTCGTGTGACGATAAAAGTTACGCTCGTGAATTTTACGTTCCACATCGTGTCCCCGATCTCACTGCTAGCAGGCGATACGCTCGTCCATATATTATGAATACGAGTGCAGCCCGTCACAAACGTCGCGCTGCTTCATTTCCCAAAATTCGCATACTGACGATTTCAGGTCGCACGGGGAACCGGCAAATTTATATCGACGATAAAAATGGTATCTTTGTATCGATCATGCAGTTGACGGTCACATAACAGTATATTATTTATAACGAGCATATATTCTTGGTGAAATTTACTTTTGACATGGAGGTGTAAAAGATAAATAAGGATTAAAAAATTGTAGAGAAAAAGTGAGATAATGTGAATCCCCATTTCATTTTGTGTACTTTTTTATCTTTTAGTTACGTTCAATGATGTTGCAAATAATAATTTTTATTAATCTAAGTTTGATATAAAAAACTAACTTGAAATAATTAAGACAGTTTACCTATTAGTGACGAACTTGATACTATGTTAAATTTGGCATTGAAAATCATATGAAAAAACGTTGAGATATCTTGTAATAAACATCAATTGTCAATAAAAAAAGCCACACTAATCGTGAAAGCAGTTGTTTCACAACTTCAATACTTATCTAAAAATAAGTTAAAAATATTCTGCAAGAAATAATTAAAATAGAATTTTAAGTGGACCAATTATCATTATCATTCTCTTCTAAAAGTACTTCTCCTTCTAAAAATACTTCCTATAAAAGCTTTTCAAAGTATTCTGTAGTTTGTTCATTATTTATAATAAATATATAAAAAATATATATCTGAGATTGATTTGTAAAATTATTGAAATTATAGAACGTGTGTATCCGTTAATAAAAGTACACAACATTCAAAAATTCAAACTGCATCATTGTTTCCAAGGTAATTAGGCAATTATCTTATCTTAAACAGCATTATAAGGAGTGTTTCATTAATCATCGACTGGTAGATTTGTGTTCCAAAGGCGCATTCCTTTCTGAAGATCGATCGAATAGATCGAAAATGCAATCGTACACACGACTACGCGATTGTTTACGTCTCGCGGAATTCCAACTCGATAAATTCGATTTTTTTGCATGGAGACAAATATAGTATCTATCGACCATTCAGTTGATACAACGCAGATCGCGCAGACTACCGTGCACGCATACTAAGACTTACAAGAAGACTGGTCCATTCAAGAGTCAACTTTACTGAATTATATCTCACCATGAATTCGCACGGGCTAACCGTACCGACAAATTTACGCGTGTCCGAAGATTCAAATAGCATTGTAGCGCAATATCCAGCATTGTCTTTTCATAAATAAATATATATATACATAT
>NW_017259437.1:1625343-1631920 GCF_001594045.1 Atta colombica
CATCATGATGTGATGATATGAATGCATTAAATTATAATCAATTTAATTCTTCAGACGGTGTATCTAATGGACTCACCCAATTATAAATCTCTATCTCTAATTATAAATCAATCTCTTATCTCTTTGTCAAAAATGTCAAACAATACAATTTTTATGTTACATCTGCAAATTTGGATCATTATATATTTAATATAAACTTAATATTCTTAATATTCTAATTTATTCTGTTTTATATGAGTTATTTCATTATGATTTCTTGAAATTAGTGTTTTTTAATTAATATAAATGAATATAAATTAAATGAGTCTTACAGACCTAATGTTAGTAATTGTGTTACAGATTTTGACGTCAACTTCAGAGGAATATCATGGATATTCCTCCGGATATTAGTGGCGTATTAATCACAAAAAGCGACACGCAGACTTTTTCTTCTCCTTTACAATTTTTTCCGGGTATTATGATTGGCCGCGAAAATCGCATATGCGTGAGGATATATGACGTTCTTTAGCGAAGCGTACAGCAACGGAAGAGAAAATGATGAGACGAAGCGTAAAAGGAGAGCGTTGAGAAAAGAGAAACAAGAGACGCGAAGCAAGACGCGAGTACCTCGCGAAGAAACGATTACCGATGACTTACGTATGCAGGTAATCTCGTGTTGCGCATTTGCGCAATTATTGGAACACCTTGTGTGTCCGTAATAAATGGCGGAATATGCCCTGAAAGGTGTTAGTTCAAGATCATCCGGCGATATAAGAGATGCCGCTAACGCCGCCGGATTTCATCACCGTGACGACGACGTCGATTCATCCGCGGCTACCTCATAGGCACGTATACTTATGTAATCGCGCGAGACATTAAGGTTACTCTCAATCAGAAAAAGTCGCACCTATCTATTCCTATTCTATCCTTTATTCTCTATTCCATTCCCATCACTATCGTGCGTAAAAGTGACTCGATCAACGCTTCGATCTTTCATACGTTCATAGCGGACTCGCGAAAGGTCGGAGATGCTCGCGATCGAGCTCGCGTCCGCGCTCCGACATCCACTCAAGATTATGTTTTACGCAATTATGCGTGCCGTAATGCGACTCGAAATTAAATTACGTTGCAAAACATGTAGCTCATCGATCCTTCAGACGAACATTGCAAGCCTTGATCTTAAACGGTGGGCGTAGTAGATAATGTTACTATCTTCACTCACTTTCCACTCTTCGTTTCTCTCATTCTTCATGGTCTGGAATTTCGAACTATGAAACCTCGAATAAACATTCTCTACAAAACTTTCTACTTTAATTTCAGATTCTATAATAGCTTGAGTGTCAGATTAAGATATTAGAATTGCGAAAGAAGTTGTTAATTGAAAAAATTCCACAGACTGTATTTAAATATTCGATATACACTGAAAAAAAATTTCTAAGCATTTAACTATTATTTTATAGTAAAATATTACAAAGTGTAAAGTTCTATTTTGATGGTTATTACTGTTATATAGTGTCACTATATAGCGTTACTAATAAAAGTTGTATTATTATAATTATATTAACTATAAATATAACATAATTATTATTATTGCATTGTACTAGCATTATAGCAGTAAAATCATAAAACTGGAGCTCCTAAAACAATAATTATTTTATTCATGCAATTATTATCATAAATATCAAATATTTTTCTTTCATTGTAACATTTTTCAGACTGCTGATTATTTATTACATAATTGTAAAATGTATAAAATTATATATTGTATTGTATTCATGTATTATTTTAATAAATGGAGAAAAAATTTTATAAAAAATACAATCGATGAACATTTCTTTCTCTCTTTTCTTTCCTCGATATTTCTCTGTTTCTCACATAGTTTCGTACGCACAGGCTCCATACTCTGCTCGCTGACTACTGCCGTCTGGGATTTCAATGCGCCATGACGTGGGAGTAATTGCGACACACATACGCGCGCACGCATACGCATACGTACGCGCAATGCCGCCGTCGACCTTGCGCTCGTCTTCCTTGTAAGGCGCAATCGAGTACTTTGTGCCTACGATCAATTACGAGAGATATCCACTTTTGTCGCTCTCCTTGCCTAACGATGTGTCCCAATTAAGGTATGGCGATTAATGCCGCCGTTCGTTTTGAGAGTCGAGATTTCTTTCATGACTTTTTTTCTGTCTCATTTCACCCGTTCCTCGATGTAACCAATTTGCCCCTCCTTTCTCCCGGGAAAGGATTATGGAATTTCATGGTCATATCTCGATCATAATAAATAACGGGTCGAAGTTGAGCGCATTAATAAAAATGATGTTTCTCTTAAATTTTTATCCTCTCTCCATCTCTGAATCTATGAGAGTTGAAGCGCGCCCAATAAGATAGACAGGACGAAACAATCTCACAGCTTCGTACTCACGTCCTACATTTAACGCGGTCATATAATTCGCGGCCCACGCTTAACGTCAACTAGGATCTTCATATTAGACAAACGGAACTTTGTTATAATCGGACGGCCACGTTTACAGCTGTTAAATGCGAACTGTAAATAAGGACCGTAGAGTCTCTCTCTCTTAGAGTCACCACACGTATGCTCGAGGAAATCCTATCCCACGCTGAATCTCTCGGCTGAATCTCGCGTTAGGGGAAAAGGAGTCCGGCGCGCAGCGATCTGCGATCGCGTCCACGTACGTCGCGCGGAGGAGGATCGCTCGCGGTGTATAGTGTATCCTGAAGCCGAAGATGATCACTTCGCGAGTGAGAGGACGGCCCGTCCTTGTCTACCTCGGCACGACGCATACATCACGCGGCCAGGCCGCGACTCTCTCAAGATCAGACGTTCTCGCGTGTGACCACACATATGTAATTCCAATTAACATTGCAGCGCGTGCGTATGTACGTAAAGGTTTGCATTACACGCCGCACGCGGAGTTACACGCGCGGATTAATCCGCGCTGAGGTTAACATGTATACAACGTCTGACTGACTGACTGACTGACTGACTGACTGATTTTTTTTCGTTCTTTCAATCTTTCACGTGCTCTTCGCCGCCACCATTTGACTGCTCGTTCGCTCGCTAATGTACGCCAGATTTCATATGATGTCGATATCCAGATGGAATTTGTTATAATTTCATGAAAACGAAATCGTGGAAACGATTTGCGCGGTTTTCGTATAATGAGAATCGAAATGAAAATCAATCCGTTGATGGAATGAAATCGCATCCTCGGATGGAACGAAAACACTTTCAGATAATTGCTGTAAATCAAGATAACTTTCTGCTTGTTAAATCGTGAGCCGTTCGATGTATGAGGAAGCCGAATTAAGCGAAACATCGAGTGGGAATAATCTCTAGGCGTAACGTATTCGCAATACGTCTTTATGAGCCTCTTGATTGCGCAAACGAATCTGTACGATCCACAAGTACCATCTTCTCGTGCAAACTGTCTTTCTTCTTTTTTTTCTTTTCTTTTTTTAAATATAAAGAACTCGCGTTCATGGCAGACGCAGACCACACACGTCGAGGCAAGTGCATCGTAAGTAGCCTCTATTTCGAGAGAAAATATTATCGTAACGCTGCGCCGCGCGCGCGTCTGCACTCGCGAACACATTATATACCTGCATGCCTCTACCACGCGCTCGCTGCTCGTATCGCCGCGCCGCGTCGGCTCGAAATAATATTTGGCCGCGCGCGATCGCGCGAGTAGCCGTAAAAGATCGCGATACCGCGGGATCGTGTCCAGGTGCATAAACGATCCGCTACACCACTTACGACCGCGCTCGGACCCTGTGTCTCTTTCTTCTTCCCTTTGCATCGGTTCCATTCGTTCGTCGTTTATCTCATGAAATCGGCGCCTGGTTGCCACTCGAGAATACCCCGAGCAATTGTCAGCCGAGGAACGCGACAATTATCGGAATAAAGGAAGCGTCAGTCGGTCATTGTGATCGATCCCGCGCGAGAAAATCGGCCGATCCGAAGTGCAGACTCACTGGATCCTCCCACTTTCTTTCATGCGCTGGTCGCGCGTGGTCGATCTCCTACAAATGCGAAATTTATCTTCGATCTGGATCAAGGGACCACGACTATGGCGACGAGCGCTCCTGACTCTCCATTATACGGTCCGGTATGGTCAGTGGGTCCATCATTGTCCGCGCTGCTCGAGAATGGATGTTTTGGGTTTTCGTGAATGCGCCGAGTGACACCTTCGAGTGCTGTTCCTTGGACCCTCTCTACATATTTCTTCTTGATTCCCTGCTCTTCCCTCACCCCCTTCTCATCGAGCTCTTATACCACTGCCTCTTTCGCTCTCGCTCTCGCTTTTCGGATTCTTTTTCTTTTTCTCAACTCGACCGACTCGCGACGAGTAGCCGAGAATGCGAAACGATCGTTCACCGTTCGAGACTGGAACGAGCTGGTCATCTTGGCTGAGTCAATATATTACCACCTTTCTCCCCCGCTTCTGGTATAGCTTTTTCGAAAGGTTAGCGAGACGCGCGCTCTGATTTATCTAAATCTAGGATGCAGGTTCTAGGTTTCTAAGATTTATGATAACCTCACTTCACAGGTGCGAGAATTCGATTTAAACGAGAGCCGATATTCTCCGAAAGCACATAAATGTATCCATAATATTAAAAGTAAATATAAATTTGTATTAGATACTTTAAAGAATGTTATTTTGCAACTTGAACATAACAAAATAAATGTATTATATATCTGTGTAAATGAGCTTTTTAATTTATAGAATAACATTAGTCAATACGTTCTAAGTTTAATCGATTGATACAATTAAAATTTTTGAATTAATATTTTTTAAATAACTAATCTATGAAGAAGCTTTCCTTGCTTTTTAATTATTTGACGGAATTGCTTTAACGAGTTCCATTCCAATATTACTATCAAGAAAATGAAGAGTCAAGAAATACATTGAATACAAAAGAAAAAGGAAATCGCGGGAAAATACTCGTATTTAATGTCTTTAAGGCCGTGTCAGTCACGCTCCGGTTATATCATTGCATTCACGATTACATTACGAAGATAATTACGACTACGTAACTAGTATCAAGCGAAAACAGATATTTTTCGAGGCGATAATACGCCACGTATCTCTCTCTCTCTCTCTCCTCCTATCGAGAATAAGTAATTCATGCATTCTGCGAAAACAGAACAATTTTTATCCATTCTGCAATGCAACATCTTAAGCACGAAACAGGATTCGTGCGCGTGCGAGTGCCGATTATCTGTCTTTCATATAATCTTTTTTTCGATATTACTATTATTTCTTCTACAAGTTTAATGCATCTTAACACATTATTCACGTTCTTTCCTTTTAAAATTTACCTCTATTAAGACCTATATTTAAAATCATTATTATATATCTTGAATCAAAAAGCGTAATAAATAAATTATTCAGAATAAAGTTTCATTCAATAGCTACATTTTTATCAGAGATCAAGATACTCAGCTAAATACAAGATACGAACGATTACTCATATAAAATCTGACGTCATTAAAATATATCGTAGAGAACATATCACAATATTACATATGTAATATGATTTTAAATATTACATCATTAAACGTATTTATTTCAAATAATATAAAACTAAGTTTTCAATAAATAAGGATGGAGAAATTGTGAAACAATTAAAATATAAAACTGATTTATTTATATTTAGTATAAAAATAAATATAAGTCTTAGAAAGCAATAAAAGAAAAATAATTTCAAATAAACGCATATCGTTATTTTTATTAAATCAAAATAAAGTAGATTAAATCAGTATACAATAGATTAAAAAGAAAAAAATTAATTATTTCAGAATAGGTATACAGAAATGTCGAAAGGATAATGTATTCTAATTTTAATGTTCAAGTATTGAAGTATTAATTATATTTTGTTGTATATAAATATTGTTGAGTTTAATTTTAATAAAATTTTAATAAAATTTTAATAAAATTTTAATAAATTTTAATAAAAAACACATTACTTTAAGTAGATTTAATTTGCATATTTTCTCACAGTGAAATAAAATAATTTTTAATCAACAAATGAATTTTACAGATTAATTTTTACCTGATGTCTCGTCAAAATGAATCGAACATCTGTCGTACATTTTTTTCTCAGACGTAGTCATTAGCACAAACTAGCGACATATCGTTTCGAACCCTGAATGAAATCCCGAGGATCTCGTTATGCGTAACCGAATACACGGAAGAGGCACAATGGCGGGCGCCTCAATCGAAGAAAAGAAAAGGAACGGTTCGTCCCTTAATCTGACGGCGCACATAAATTCGCGGGAACGAGTCAGTTTTCGTCACTACAAATCCCTGGCCGCATCTAAAAGGGTTTTTGCCAGATGTTCAGTAGGGGTGACACAATTTCTTTCGGCAAATCACCGAGAAAGAAATCACGAACAAACATCTAATACGTTAGCAAAATAAACCATTCACAATTTATAGACGACATTACAAATTTAAAATATATATTATTTTTATTAGATAAACTGTTCGTTCTTATTGGTTTTTTCTTATAGAATTATTTTTTTATTTTTTGTAATAATAAAATTAAAATTATTTTTTGTAATAAATAAAAA
>NW_017259437.1:1632020-1651530 GCF_001594045.1 Atta colombica
TTGTACAACAAATAACAGCAGATCATACAAAATTATGTAGCAGCGAATTGAAGATGACGTCGAGCAGAACATTCTTGCGGTTTCGGTGCGTGCGTGTGATGACCCCCGGTGCACCGGCGACGCGGAGGTAGCACACGCGCGGCGCGACCGAGTGCCCTTGAATTAAAATGGTAATAGAAATGTACGATTTGAATTGCGAATGTCATAGCGTGCGCACAGCAGCCGGGATATGTATATGCTAAGCAGCGTCTTGTTTTGAATTTAGAACAGACGCCATCTTACCGGCGAGCGGTTTGCTCTTTGCCCCCTTCCAACGGGCAATTCATGCTGAAGATCGTCGCAACCAATGGGGATGCATTCAGGAAACCACGTACGATAGTATAACTTGTGGGGTATATACCTGCCTATTTTAAAAGGCAACACCATTCGTGACAGGCGACAGCAAACTCATTAACCCTGGTCTACAGCCGCCTTTCTTCCCTCGCTTATTCACAAAATTCTTCATCTTATTCTTCATACAATCCCTTTTATAAAAAAATCTTCTTAAAATAATGATTATCAATTATTATCAATTATGAAAAATATTGCAATTACACTATAAAAATATTAAAAGATTCTTAAGAGATATTCAGACAAATATAATTATCTCCAAAAACAGTTTAAGAATCAATTAAGTTTTAAAAATCGTTTTCAGAAAATTCCTTGAGAACTCCGAGTGCGAATTTTCGTGCGCGCATGCGCATGACTATATATCGTGTTTGCGTATTCACGTCTATAATTCTCTTTGCTTCACTTCTGGTGGTCTTTGTAACAGCAACCTTGCTAGTGTCTTACCTTTTGTGTATTTTGTTTATTACGTATACAGATGCGCAATAAATTAAAAATTGTTCGTTCTCAGTGTTGCAATATAAATCTAAAAAGAATGTTTAGAAGTATGATTTTTGAATGAAAAAAAGAGTAATATTATTTCAAAAAGAATAAAGACGGCAATTATATAGGACATCCTGGTAGTATGAATATATGAAAATGACTATTACAATTATATTTGCTAATAAAAGTTGAAATAGGATTCGATCGATAATTGTAAGGAACATTCTCGTATTTTATGGCAAACATTTACGACCGCACTGTATTATATTTATGTTCTTGTTCATCGATCCGTATAGTATTTGTACATTTCATGTAAATCGTTAAAATATTGCTAATATTTGAGATTCGAATAGATACGGGATATTAAATTGAAATGACGTTTTCGGATATTATTAAAATTGTACAAATGCATCTAGTTTAATTATTATCTTGTATAAATTCGCGTTATTCCTGCGCGCGTTACGATCGAAGATCGAGAGGTGTGTCGTAACACGTATCTGGTATATTTGATTTTAATTATACGCCTTGCAATTGATGGCGTTGCGTAAACCTAATGAGACAGGAATCAATTTTGTCCGGATCGCGCCAGTCTCAGCTGAAAGACGACGCCACAGTAATGGCAGAAAATTCCATCCGTTTACTCTCGCGGAAACAGGCGCTGAGTTCCGATAAGAATAATCCTTTCGAGAAAAAGAGATTCCTCGAGATCCAGGAAAGGGAGGAGGCACATCTAATTGTTCCTTTGCACGCCACACAACACAACTTTACTCAATTTGTGTGTGTGTGTGTGTGTGTGTGTGTGTGTGTGTGTGTGTGTGTGTGTGTGTGTGTGTGTGTACACAAGGAAAGCGAGTATGCGCAGAATTCGCGGTCCAGGTTCAAGATGCGGGGCATGATTCTCGATGACCTTTCCGCACAAAGAAATATTTAATTTGCGCGTAACGTGGATTAACCGAAGCTTTATGGGGATATCAAGTGTGCAGCGAAAAACGAGAGATACCGCGGTAAAGAGAAACACGGCATATCAAAGCGAGAGCGTTTCAATGCTCTCGTTCCGATACGATGACGTTGCCGCACAATCGGCATATCGCACCGGGTTACCGCCAGCCGATGAACCGCCGCCCGCGGAACCGTGCAGAGAATGCCAATTATGATTGTTTCCTCTTGACCTGTGCATAAGAGGCATGCCTCGCGTCGTTTCACGAAAAATTTTAATGCGTTCGCGTCATGAACCTTAGATTAAATCTTAAATCTTCGCCAAAGCCGCAGCGTTCTTGAGAGTGCAAGTCTAGCGGAAACAAATAAAATCTAATAATTATGAGGTATATATTTCGATATAATGTTAATTTCAGGGATATCGATGTGCGAGTATTATAAGCGTTGCTCATCAAACGATCGTAGGAAATACCGAAATGATGAAATGTGAAATTGCTGGAGTATAGCAATGCTAGCAGGTATTATAATATGCCGCTAGTATAGTTCCTGCATACTGTTGATAGACTATCTGTAGAATTATATAAATGAATATTAACTTGCAAGAGAAAAAATTTTGATTTTATCATAAATAAAATATGTTGTGTTTGATTTAGAAATAATTAATGTAAGACAACATGTATCATTTGCATTATTTTATATTTTTCTGTAATGACAAATATTGTAATTATATATATTTAATTTTCCTCAAGATTAATTATATTAAAAATTACTTGTAACATATTTTGTTAAAACAATGCTGTAAAAGATAACTTTTATTTTTATGCATAATTGTTATACGCATCCTTGCCTAATCATCAATATATGTAAAGCTTCAACGCAAAATTATAATTCCACGGTTCAAGTGCAGCAAGACGCTATTATCAAATTCATGATAGATTACCTCATCAACCATAGGAATAGAATGAGAACAAATCTCTTTAATGAGATAATAAATTCTAAAGTCTCGTGCGAGATTGTAGCATCTCGCAGTATTATATGTACGGATCAGAACTATGAATCTGTTCGCCAATTACGCGTTTCTCCTTCGGGCGCGCCATCGTACCGTCCGTTTTTCGACGCGAGACATCGACTTCCGCATCGATGGAAACGTAGTCATATCGATGTGCGACCGCAGGTATAGCCGGTGCCCCGTGTGTGAAACGTTGTTCGCGATCAATAGATCGCTGTACCGGTGGATCAGCGATCTGGCGGGATCTAGCAGCGGGAGATCGTGTAGCGATCGTATACGTTCCGCGATCGCGCACAATACGAATCGTATGTTCCGGGGTCGTACTAGGGGCGACCGTCTACGTACACACCATGTTGGATCCGTGAGAAGTGCCCGCTCACGGACCGGTATACCGGTCTTGCGCCGCTGTAAAAGATACTTTCCACGTGTACGGACCGTTCCGTGTCCGGTGCTATCGAAAATTGGACTGTACGAAGTCAGCCATAACGTAATCCCCGTTTCCGATCTGTATTTCCATCTTTCGCGAATCAGAAATTTCATATAAATCTCTATTTCTTTTTTATAAAGGTAACTTTCTTACGTAAGAATCTTTAATTCGTGAATGTATTTAATAAAATTAAGTAGTTATTATTAAATCTTTTGTAAAAATTTAATCCATATCTCAAGAATTATTTATTAATTTTTAACAATCAAGATATATGAGACTGTTTTCAATCCATAATTTTTTATAAAAATGTATTACATTAATGTGCTAATTTGTTAATGTGATATTTATTTCCCAAATGCTATCTTTACATGAAACGATAATTTTGTTGAAGTATCTAAAAATTTTGCTAGATACAGAAAAATTTAACTATAGATCTGAAAATAATTTTGTTCTTAAAAGATCTTAAAAGAATCGTGTAGAATGCCCAAGTTGATTGTCAAAACTTTTTGTAGCATTGGTCATTGTGCTTGAGATTCCCACATAATTATATTTTGACCAACAAAATTATTTTCAGATTTATCTACTATCTATTTATCTACTAACTATTTATCTACATTTGTATATTGAAATACTTCAGTAAAATTCCATATATCAATTTTGTGCAGATTTAATTTTCTTTAAAAGTTTTCGTAAAACATTTACGTAATCTAATATTTATTTTAAATTTATCGTAGACATTTCACCTCATATATACCTTATGACCTTAAAGATTTTAGAAATCTTTCTTTCTCATTTACATTATTTTATATTAGACTAGGCATGTCAAATTTTCTGTGAGATCTATTCATGTTCATCTTCGTCACCTCCCCTTCGGAGAAACGCGTGAAGCATTCATCATTCGCCAAAAGCATACGGTATAAAGTATCTCGCCTTATTATGAACATTATGTTACAGCAAGCATATCTGATGCCACTCATATACGGGGTGTCTACTATTTTTGCTTCATAGACATCTTCTTGCATAGTGTTTCAAATAATTTAATGTACGACCTCACATTTTATGACTTTTTCTTGAAGCGTGACGAAATTTCGCTTTCACGCGTATTGATTCACTGAACGATCAAACGATAAATTGTTGTATCTCATACACGTGCAACGTCCCGACGGTAAATGAAACGGAAATACAAAATCATTTCGTTTATTTTCAATATATTTCGTTCGCAATAGCAAATCAAATTACGCTCTCGTGAGCCGCGTGGCAGAATCGAACACCTTGTATACCTGCATCCGCCACACTCATGTTGCGCCTGACGAGTACGAAATAATGTAAAGATCGGACGCGGCAGCTGCCGCCAGTGTGTGGCATATCAAAGGATTTGCTGATTCAGAACCGTGGAACGAAAGGAAGTCTCGTTTCTTGACTAAGAATCGAAACATCGATCGATCATCGAGGGCGTTACGTCTTGAGCTACATATATCTGGCGCAGAAAGCAATTTTCAGAGACCGACAGTGAGAATTATGCCGAAGATTTATTTCGTGCAGCGATATGTGTGGGAGCACGAATCTTTCCTACAAAATACATATCTAGGTGCTACGATTCAGTAACATCTCCAGTGAACGATTTATTAATCCGACAACATATTTCACAAATCAATCTTGTTTGAGAGATCTCCGATTGTCTCGTATATTCTATCTTCTATATTCTATCAGCTTCGAGAAATGTCTTCTTTTTCAAAGTGAAGAAAACAGATCGGCTTACGCTTTGCTCATATTTCAAATGTATATAATAGAAGTTTCTGTTACATCTATCCTAAACAGGACGATTAATGTACAATAGAAACTCGACATCGACGATTGCTCAAACGATATTCTGTACCACGAAAAAAAATGCATAAGTGATTATCTGCGTCTACCGATCGTTGCCGATGACTATCCTGCAATCTCGTTTTTCACGAAATCAG
Organism: Atta colombica; assembly: GCF_001594045.1. Taxonomy (NCBI): domain Eukaryota; kingdom Metazoa; phylum Arthropoda; class Insecta; order Hymenoptera; family Formicidae; genus Atta; species Atta colombica. The sequence goes on from NW_017259437.1 coordinate 1,637,224, forward strand.
TTTTCCCCCAATCGCGAATGACAAAATCCGTTTCTTGATGATGTTCTCAATGCTTGCATCACTTGATGCGATCTGTGTTCCGCAACAAAAACGTTTCGCAACACGATTTATCAGCTGTTTAGTTATTTCGGCTCGGTTCCTGTCGGACTGTATCGACGATACCGTGCGGTGTTGATCGCTATCTTAATTTCGTATTGTGATCCATCAAACAGACCCAGTGTATAGTGTTGTGAGTCTTGATACAGCATAGACGAGCATGTCTACGCGCGATGTTTGGCCTCTATACCCTTTGTACATTTCAGATCATAAAAGAAATCCCTTGTACAAGAGCATAATGCCAATGAATGTCAGATGAATCGCGTTTATATTTACAAAACGTCGCGTGAAACCATATTCATGTATAGTACGCACCGTGTCAAGAATCGAGCAATCAACATAATCCCATACAAAATTCACGTGATTTCAATCCACGCAATTTCTCGTAACATCGCATGTTCTTCGTTCCGTGTCATTGTCAAAGACATGAAAGTATTCAAAACCATTTTTAGAAAAGACTTTAACAAAACATAGATAATGAATTTATATTACATACAGACTGTTGAAAGAAAATAAACACAAATCGATCTCTAAAAATTTCATTTGAATAATATATTAAATTAATTTATTTAATTGAATTTTATACATACACAGGTTCATAAATTTTGAGACTGATTTTTTTATGGCGAATAGCACCATCTATTATAAATTATCGCTTGATCGATATAATTTTTAATTAACTATTATATGTACAAAATTTCAAATTTGCTAATTTCGAATAAGTTATTCTTTTGTATTTTTAGTACGTGAATTATGAATTCAAAAGAAGAGCAATGTATTGCTATAAAATTTTGTTTTAAGGCCGATTTATCTATGAAACAAATATTAAAAATTATGCAAAAGACTTATAGAAAAGAAACATTAATACCTATATTCATAGTCTTTCTTTGAAAAATGAAAATTCCTTGTTCCTCATGTTTCATAAGCTTTTCTTGACCAAACAAGGAGCCTTATTAGTTTTCTTTTCTCAAGGGAGGTTTCGAATTTTCTCGAGGAGGAGGTGTAACCTTCATTCATCAAGCAAATCTTTAAATTTAGTTCGTCACACCGATCCTTTTACTTTTGATAGCTTTTAATTTAGATCTGTCGTATCGATAATTATTTTCGATAGCTTTTCTTCGGAAATAAACTGCACCAAAAATATTTTCTTCTTCGTATAATAAGCATTATGGCGAATTCGGCGATTGAAAGTATGCATATTAAAACCGTTGTACACTGATTTAATTCGAGTATAAAAATAAAATGTGAATATTTCGAATTATAAAATACATATTTTACCTAATAGTATAATAAAATATATTAAATATTTCACAATTTAATTTCGATTTCTATGTTTATTTATAAACATATATTTATGTTATTTTGTATGTATGTACGATTTTAATGTGCATTAGTGTGCACTGAGAATCAAATTCGTTATTAGTTTTATTTTTGTCCATTATTGTCGCAAAATGCTTAATTATCACTTAATTATCACGACTTTATTTAATCAAGAATGCTTTTATAATCTTTATTATTCGTAATTCACGATATTATATAGGTATGTATATACTATATATTATGACATGCTGCCCTCAGTAGGTTACTAAAATCTCTAAAATATTCCTTTCTTCGGAAAGATAGACTTAAAATCCGTTTATGAAACAAAGAGGCCTTAGAGAATCGAAAAATCCTTCAGAATCGTGGAGATTTCTTCCTTAAAATAAGGAAGACTATGAATATGAGTGTAAATGAATGGATGTTCTTCGATAATGTAGTAAATTTCGTAAAAAGGATGAAATTCCCATAATTTCATTTTTAAAATCTTTTGTGTGACCCATTGGAAAATATTTACTCTTAACGTTTTATTTTCATAGGCACGAGCTCTTTTTGTACCGTTTTGAATGTTTATGACAGACAAACATTTAAATAATTTTAGTGATATGTTGCTATTCTTTTGAATTCATAACGTACAGAAAAAATTATTTTGTTAAAGTATCTAAAAATTTAGGTAGATATATACAGGTAGATATATATAGATATATACAGATCTGAAAATATTTTTCTTAAATCATCAAAATAATTATATAGAAAACCCAAGCATGCTGAAAAAAATTTTGACCTCTAGCAGCCAGCTTGAGCGTCCTGTATATAATTATTTTGATGAGTGAAACAAAATTATTTTCAGATTTGTATCTAGCTAAAATTTTAAATACTTCAACGAAACTGTTCTTTCCGTGTACTAAAATAAATAATAGAAAAAATCAGGATACGGGGTATACAATATAAATATATTGTAATAATCAACAAATATAATAACCAATGTTTATTTAAAACACAATAAAAAAGACAATTCATCTCGATTTTGAGCCCGTCTCGACAAAAAATTTTAAGCAGACATATTTTCATGTACCTACTGAAAAATATGCTGCAAAACAATGACTTACTCGAAATCATCTAATCATAAACAGCCTAAATTTTATACATAATAAAGAATTACGAATAAATTGTTCGGGTAATAATTTAAATAGTTTTACTGGTATTATTGTAAAAAATATTATTATTCTTAAAATTTAAATTATTTAAACATTTAGAGTTCACATTTTACTAATTACATTTAATTTTTACATAAATTATCTTTATTTAAAAAATTGTATATTATGTTAATTAATTGATAGACGCATCAGCAATCACAATCAATTATATATTTATATATATTCGTGTCTCACCGTGAATCTTGATTCTACGCTCTTAAAATCACTCGTTAAATTCACGAAAGTGGAAAGAGAGCACGGTAAGCCCATAAAACTGATAATTTACGCATTCAAGAATATCTCGACTGAGATCCGCGGCCTCCGTCGGCCCGAAAATTCCCAAGATGACAGCGCAAGCAGGTAGAAACGGGGTGTGTTGTATGCGCGGCATGGGTCGCGCCGTGTCCACCGATTCAGATGCGTCACGATTAAGGCTGTGGGCGGGTCTTGCGATCAGATTAATGACGTCATAAACCCAATAAAATATCACCGTGGATGCCAACAATGCGGGCGAATCCCCTGGGGAATCGGGAGCGAAGCGAACGTAGATACCCCTAACCGTTCTAAATACTTATATTTCTTCGCTCTCGACCGCCGTCTCTTGGTCTCTAGCCTTGCTTCTTGGCATCCCCTCTTTGCTTTACTATATGATCTCCTTTTTTTTCGACTGATGGATGATGCAAATAACTGTGCCTTCTCCTGACGCAACCGTCGAACGGTCACGAAGCATTTTTCTCAGCAGGTGGTTGGTACTTCGGTGGCAGGTTCTAAGAGGGAAAAAAACGGGACAACGACGTGGATATCAGAGTGAAAGAAGAAATGTATCGCTACGCCCATGAAATCTTTACGCTGCTCCTTTTTTTTCGAAGAATTCTAGGCGACGAATCGCGACGTGAACCAATAAAAATGAAAGTCAGTCGACGAGGGTACGCTTGACATGCTTTGCGATGTTTCAGTTTTTTCTACCAGAAAGGAACCATGTTCTATCCTCTGACTTTCTTTTTCGCCTAGGTTCGGTTTTTTCTTCGGGACAGTCGTTTTTTAGCAACGGTGAGAAAAATACTTTTTACCATTCCCTTAAATTCTACATCCGGTAAATTTAATTTTATCGTTATTACTATTAATATTTTTTAATATAGTGTAATCATAATATCCAAATTAAAATATGTGCAAAATCTAGATTGTGTAATTAATTTGGTGTCAAATAAAAAAATAACAAGATAATATATATCTTAGATTCTCTCAAAAAATATTACACATTATACATAAGTATATAAAATTAAAATATTGTACAAATAGAAGACAATACGCAATGTATTATTTTGCAAGTGCCGAAACAAGTGCTAATAACAATTTACTGGAAAAGGACAATGTGGAAATTTTTTGGAAAGAGAAGGTAAGTGCCTGTGTTTAAATCAGATAAAATCTTTTGAAATATTACGTAAGATAACTTCGAGGAACGAACTGCAGCGAGACATGATTTACACGGAGTGATTTGTAAGAAGATTGTCAACAATCCGATAAAACCGACAGCATAGGGTCTGGTAATATGAATGAAGAAATAGAATCATATCAAGTAGTTCAAATAACGGCGATTGCATTTACGACGATCAGTCTGCTGTTGGCCAGCAGTTTCATGTAACGAGCTGTAAGCATATGCACTGTTAAGCGACATTAAATAATACTTTACGCAATCTCAGTGATATGCACTCGCGGGAATTGTATAATGGAAAGGAATAAAGCAAGCTTCGACTTTGCGAAGCGTTGCGAAAGCGATCGTATATGATCTTTATCCCAGTGTATCGCTTACCGTGCTGAATTCCTCGATCGGGCCGCGAATGCGGTATTTAATCGCATCGATGTTTACCGCACGAGCGAGCAAACTATATGACCGGTGAGAAAGTGATGGTATGTGTGCTGATAATTCATTTTTTGACTTAGATCACTTTCATAATTACCAGCACGTGTAAGGTAATACATTTACCTCAGTTAATAGACAGTTAGAGGACATGATTTAAATATTGGACAAAATGACAAAAATTTTAAACATTAAGTTATTTTGAATATGTACGACTTTAAATAAATTCATTGTCTATAAAAATTTAATAAAATTAATTTATTTAGAGCCATATATATCATAAAAGCTTAATATTTAAAATTTCTGTCATGTCCAATAATGAAGTCTACTAACTGATACATTTACCTTATATATACTGCAGTGTAGCTAGCTGATCGGGAGGGGCGACCTTCTACTAGCTCTTTCGTGAGAGTACATCGACAAATTCGTGTCCCGTGGCGAAGGAGGCGGATCTGTCACATCTGCGGAGAGCAATCAGAACCTGCAGCCTCGCTGTATATCGGAGCCAGTTCCGCTCCATGCAAGAGGCACGACGGCCACGACAAGCTGAGGTCGCGAGGGGTCGGATATCGATATCTTGAATCGGCGGACGATGTCTCTCGTCGTGCTCATCAAGAAGCGACAGGACAGTCTGCAGGTTGCTGCGTCATTCGGGACATAGGATGCGTGTCTGCCATCCATGGATCGGAATCGTCATGTACCTTTGTTTCTAGATCTTGCATCGAATATTCGTAGGCGCATTTGTGTCAAATTGATTGACGATCTCATTATTAATAGTAGAAAAACAAAAGGATTAAATACATAAAGCTTCGAAGTCAATGGAAATAAGTAAGTTAGAAAAACATCAAAAAGAGAAAGGAGTATATGGAAGCGAAAATATTTATGTATGTCTTAAATTCAGAATTATAGTGAAAGCATAACGAATAATTATATTCTTAAACCATATACTTAATGAGTAAAAAACGTACAATAGATAAAAATCGCAAAAATATGTGCACGTTTTGTGATATCATAAAGAAAGAAAAGAGTTTAAAGAACTTTTTTTTACATAATTAGAATAAGAATGCGATGAGAGAAAATAATAACCGGAAACAATTTTTAGATATATACAGAAATATATTTTACTAACATTTTACTAAAAAAGATAAGGTTTAATTTATGATACGGGAAGTGAAAAAAATAAGCGTAAAAAAACTGGCTCATTTTTTTAGACTAAATTTTTGCCGGAAATAGAAACATATAGATTTTTTAAAGAATAAAAAATCGAAGAACTGACTTCATATGCGTGTGAAACCCATAAAGATTCCAGTCCTTTCAGGTAAAGACTGCAGAATTAATGTAACACTAGGCTAATCGAAGACCGGCCGATCTTTTTACGCCCTGCAGGCAGCCATGTAACGTTAAAAACTGAGAAAATTATTACGAGGTTAAATATAGGAAAACGAAGAGTATACCAGAGCATCGTCAACATAATACTATCCTTGTAATGCTAAGATGTATTTCTAATACTGCAGTTTCTATTGGTAATAACTTAAAGAGACCTCGACCAGAACAACTGGTTAAAAGGATAGAGGAAGCAGTTGAAATGAAAGAAAAAATAAAAAAAGCAAAGCTAAATTATGACGCTTAAAAAATGCATCTGCAAATCCATACGAAACTTTATGAGTTTTTTTTCTATTGTGAATAAAAATCGAATACACTTCCGCATTTCACTGCACGTAATTCTTTTCGCATTGCAGTAACAAGCAAGAAAAATTTATCTTTACACGAAAAAATTCATTTTGAACAGACACAAATTAATGAAAGTGTATATTTAATCACATACTATGTATTTTTTAATAGTTACTTCTAGAAATGTTCTAGAAATCAAGGTTATTAAGCTGAATAGTCAAATTAAATTAAATCGAATCAATAATTGTCACATTTTCGTAACTTTATTTAAAATTAACCTATTTGTATGATATATTCAAGAATAATATTTATTTGTAAGGAATATTTAATATCTAAGATGAATCATAACATATATAATGTTTAAAGATATTTTGTTCTAAAAATCATTATACAAAAACAACGACCGGTCCCGGTTTCCTGTACTATATCTTTTTCATTTTTTTAGTTTTGTAACACATTTTTATGACTTCTAATTTCTACGATCAATTTCTTTATAATAATATAAATATTTCACACTTTTTCTAGAAAGGTAAAAACAAAGGAAAAATCATAAAAATTGATTTAAAATTTTTTTATCATTTCTTCTAGTAATTTTAATGGATATTCTGCCATTTCTTAAAAAAAAAAAAAGTAGAGTTTCTGTATCTTTATACAGCATCCGTTCAGCAATAAGTTGTTTTATAGCTTATTTAGGTTACTGAAGCAAACGGTGAAGCAATTTAGGGTAAAGGGTTTTCTGTGATGTTCACCGTTAGTTCGAGATAAAAGCATTTGTCTGAGACTTCCTGATTCTTAGAAATAGAAAACTGTGTTACCGTTTCGCCTCTGCACATTGATTTACGTTGAAATACCGTTCGATTAGACTTTTTTATTAATTCTAAATGTTTTAAACAATTTTTATTAATTTGATATCTCTATATCATCATTTTCTAATAACTATGACTTTAACAATTCTAATTATTATTTAATATATATTTATTTGCGATTATTATTATTTAGATATTCTTTATATATAAAATTATATATTTACTATTATATATTTAAATTACATACATTATATTTATTTTTTAAATTAAGATTCTCGTAACTCACGTTATTTTTTAATTTGAAAAGTAGCGTACATTTCTCTCCAATTTTCTCTTTCGACCCATTTCTATTCAACTGTACCAAAGATCATGAGAAGAACACCCTGTTATTATCGACAGTCATCGTTAATGCCAAAGATTACGTGTCCATGTATAATAAATGGCCAGATACGAGAGGCGGACTCACATCGCATCCCATCGTATCGTACCGCGAGAGTAAATTCGCCCGAATCACGACGGAAGAGGCCCTCGGAATGGGGCTAAAGTGGAGCGAGCGCTCTTCGTGGTAGTCCTCGGGGCGTATCGTTGCGTGAAACCGACATCATCGTAGCACAACGAGGGCCTAACGACGGGCATTCATGATGCGCGCCCGTTTGCCCACGTGACATGCAAAAATCACCCTTCTGGTACTGTAAGATACGAAGGGCCTCTGGCCGAGGATGACTAGTCCGTGATTGGCTCCAAGGGTGGCAGAGAGGATGGAGAAATTGTGCTGAGAGAGGGGGAGAACGAACATCCCCGTTCTCCATTCGCGTTCTCTGCTCCCTTTCTTCGAGAGTCGAGAAACCTACGTCGGGCTAATTCAACCAACAAAACGAACGTTTACGCGCGTTTTACATAAGTGCTAAGTCACGGTGGTTCTTCCTTTTCTTCTTCACTCCTATCCAGTCTCATCATCCTTCTCTCTTACTCATGTCAGATTTCTGACGAAAAGGGAACGGTGATCAATGAGATCAAAGCATCTTTCAAAGGTCCTCAAAAAAAAAAAAAAAAAACAACTAATGTGCGTGCACATACTAATACTATTTTCCCATTATTTTATAATAGAGATGTTGTTAGTAAGATGTTACGACATTTAAACGCAAAATGTAAGTAAAAGTAAATCGACGAAATTTCTTCAATTCGTAGCAATGGAATTTTAATTAAATGAAAAATTTGCGAGTCCTCCTTTGCCTTCGTCTACCGTCTATCGTCGAAGACGCGCGAGTGTATGGCATCACACCATCATCAAGAGTCAACATAATATCTCCGGAGAGTCTTCATTGGTTCGTCTTCATATCTACTACGTAACAGCAACCCCATTCCAAAAGGAATACAGACAGACGCGGCTGGACGGATCATAAACAGAAACAGGAGTATGCAGAAGAACCGAAGCGCAGAGAGTGGATCCCCCTATTCCGTCTCGCTTTACCGTTGGCAATCGCTCATTCGGGATCACGGTATATCACGCTTCATATAGAAAGCCCCGGGGCCGATGAATTATTGACCGGACAGCACCGTTCCGGACCGCACTCTAGCTCGCAGAAGCGATCGACCATACCAATTCCGTTCGCGGCAATGATGAATCCAATCATAATTTAGTTACATCTTATTAGACTCCTACCGCGCCGACTCGCCGTGAGACCGCCAGGTATATAACCTTCTTAATCCACGAAATGCATCTCGCTGCTACCCCTTCGCCCGACTGCCTTCACTCCCTCCCTCCCTCAATAACGCACTAACGGCAGCAACAGCAGCAACAGCATATCCTTCCACAGCGAGACGAAGCAGCTCCCAGAGAGACGGCTGGTATTCGTGACTACGAGCCCCAATCGCTTTTTGTCTCTTTCCTTGACTCGTTCATGAATCCGCTCGACTTCATCGAGAAGATTATGGTCGAAATTTGTATCGTATCTACGTCGCAAAGGAGAACGGCAACGGACCACCCGCCAGGGAAAATGTCAAGTTGTCGAGGAACGACAATTTGCTTTGTTCCTCCTAGAGGGATCTAATTGGATGTGCGCCCCAATTGGAGTCGTTTGCAACGTTTATTACATCTTCGTTGTAACGTTTATTACATCTTCGTTGTAGATGTGATTTAATTCGCTAAAGATGTCGCTCTTCTGACATAATGACATATCTCAGAATACAATATCATAATTTAAATATTGAAAATCGATTCTTTTTAAAATTGAGCAATCACATTTCCTCACATTTTTATATGTTTTCGATTTTTAACTATTTTGACAAAAATATGAATAAAATTGTCATATAAATAGATGGCAATATTAAATTCGAATTAAACGTGGAATTAATAAAAACGATATGATTGAGTGAATAAAAAAGATACTTTAATTTTATATAGTTATAGTTTATATAGTTATATAGTTTTATATAATTTACTCATTTACAATCTAGATCTTTGCTAGTACAAATGTAATTTTACTTTCAAATTTCAATTTTTATTAAATAAAGATTTAACATTTAAAAAACTACTTTAGTAATGCAACAGAGATATTGAAAAGTAATCCTGAATTTTTTCACATTTTTTTGAAAGCCTAGAACAATAAAAAAACTTGAACTCGATAAAAAGATTCGGATTGCAAAGAAGAGAATAAAAATATGATTGCAGACGGGGTTAATATAGACGTAAAAGACGTACGCAGTAATACGTAAAAATAAAACTGTTAAGAAATCTAAATGTTTCATACAATCTCTTAATAATTCATTTCAAATCTGCGATGAAGCAGACGTAAGTATCTTATCCGGAGTATAGAAAGGCGGCTGGCGTTGTACGACATTACAAGCCGTTTATAAATCACAGCATGATTTGCGATGCCGCGCGGAAAGTTGCATCCAATTACATAACACTTCCAGTTGCGTGCGCGGCAGGGAAATTAAACAAAATATTAGAAGCGTTCTAACGGCGCGCTCTAAAGCGAACTCGATGCGATCATAATTGCCATACAGGTCAGAGCTACAGACCTGGGTCTATACTTTGTACCTGTCGCTGTATCTACCGACAACTCAGTTCTCCTCGAACGCAAGCCCGACTCGACCCGACCTGTAACATTCTAATTTGCGGTATTTCGAAAACGGGCCGCGGCGAAGATTAAACCAGGTACGGCAGTACACTACAACTACAACGATGCAGCTGCGGCGGCCACGACGAAAAGTACTCCCGCGTCTTTAAGCGCCGATAAACGCGGCGGGCGCTAACATACGTTTAACTGTGCGATTACGTGCTTTGCTCGACGGGTTTTCCTCCTGTATCGCACACGGCAACAATCTGTGCGCCGAACTGCGCGCGCCTGACTCACGGATTTTATGGGCCGCGACCCCACATTTCGCGGTTCTCACGCTGGCTCGCTTGCGTAGGAATGTTAAAAAGCCGTTCCTCATTAAACGAACTGGAACGGAATTCCGGAACGGTACAGCAAATACTCCGAACTCTAAACGAATTTTACTGGAGGTGGATTGTGTATCGTGTGCTCGCTCCACCGCCGCACGTTGCATATCGCGTGTTCTCGCGCGACAGACGCACGAAACACGGACATTGGATGTTTCGACGATGAACCACCGTCAGATCGAGATACTTTATGCTCTATCGTGAGAGTCGCAGCCGAAATGCAAGTTATTCCTGTTTGTTTGTCTACGAACCTACTTCTACGTGAAGAATCGTGGCGACGAGAAGTTGGTGTCGTAGAAAGCTTTCGAGAAACGTTGGACTAAACAATGGCAGCTAACGATCTATGCATGAGCACGTTCCGCTAATCAGTCGTAACTAACGATCTGAAGATTGTCCCGAAGACCCACGGGAAAAGTTTTGACATGGTTCAGCGTTCGCTGATGTTTTCCTTCAGCCATGTATTCGCGCGCAACACGATATGTTAATATCTCTAAATTTATGAGTAATAACCAATTTTGTATAAGCTCTTTTCGTGCATGTAATCTAAACTTAATGTAATGTTCATCAATGTAAAACAATTATAAAATACTATATTATACTATTAGTATATAGATAGTATAAAAAATTTTATTGGGATAAGGTTGACTTAAAAAAACTTATAATTACACGAAACAATTTTGCTGAAGTATCTAAAAATTTGAGTAGATACAGATCTAAAAATAATGTTGTTAAATAACCAATAAAATAATTTATGTAGAAAATTCAAACATGAGTAATGCTGCAAAAAGTTTTGACATTTTAGCTAGCAATCAATTTAAGTGTTCTATATAATTATTTTGATAGTCCAAAACAAAATTATCTCATATCTGTTTTTAACTAAATTTTTAAATACTTCGGAAGAAATTGTTCTTTCCATGTAGAAATTATATCGCATAGAGATAAACGAGTGCTGATATATTTGATAAATTATTATAAGGAAGTGATAAATTCATTTCAAAGCAATTCATCGACATAGAAATAGTGATTCATTTTAATCAATTATTTTCTCTTCGTCTCTTATATATCTTTTTGTTCAATACTTCTTTCTGCTACTGTTTCACTGGCGCGTTGATATAATATTATTTAAAATACTCTCTCATTCTTCCTATCGCTATATTGGCCTTGACGCATGCCAGTTAATGATTGTCCGAGCAGTGAAACTAGGAAGCGCGGCACTTTGGTGTGTACCGGAGCGTGCAACATCGCTCGCTGCGAGCTGACATTCACGTAAATACCATTCGGTTGTCCGATTTGCCCGCGAAAAGAATCCGAATGGTTGAGGATTAAACGTTTCGTCGTAAACCATTAAAGGCGTGCCATAGTCGATGCGGATCTCAGCACAATGCGTGACGTTTCTTGTGTTTCGATTGTTAATCGTCTCGGTTATGAGCGCACTATGCGCGCAGGTACCTCGGAGAGAAGAAGGCAAAATCGTAAACGGGCATGCGACGGCCAACGGTCGATACGACGATCGTTAAATCGTGGACAGGTAAAATCGTGCGGAGATGGATAGATAAACGTTTATTGGGGATGTCGCGACCGGGACCTTTTAAGCGCTTCATAATTATCCAGATAATGTTAAGATAAATACACAACATCGTCGGGTGCGTTGTAAAGGAATAAAGTAAAGCAGGAAGTCTTGCTCAACCTTTTAAAGGAAATACTTTCAGAATAATTGTTTAAAAATTGCATGGAAATCTTGAAAGAAAAATGAAACATAGCCAAAATCCCAAAAAGCTCTGCAGGATTTTGCAGAAGAAGAAAAATATAATAATACAGATCTAAAACAAAAGATCTGTTTGTTATTCCCACACTGGAACTCTCTTTCTCGCTATCGCTAAATATTAAACATACTCACTTTAAGTTTCTAAAGGAAAATCTCCTATCTAACTTTAAATCCCAAAAATATATATTAATTCAATCACAGAAAACAAACTTAAATAATGTTAAATAATGTTAAATAATATCGCGATATAATAAGTTTGTGATACTTTAAGTGGGCTTGCATCGATACCATTCGCTACTTTGGACTTTCTCCTTTTCTCCGTTAAAAAAAAAATGTAAGAGGAACAGCGGATGGTCGGCGGTACTGTAATTTTGCAAATATTCATTAAATCGTTTGCCAGTGCCAATTCGCACATCGATTTCTGGTAATAATAAGTTGATCTGAATTCTTCTCGTACACCAACATCGACTAACGAACAACACCTGTATTCTCGAAGCGACCGTATTTCAGTTAACTGCCGCATCGTGCTTACGACGTAAAGGCAAGGAGGAGCAGACCGCTCCAATTCCTCGACCCCTAACCCGGCCTTGCCATTGATTTACGGTTTCAGCAATTCCTCGCCGATAGCGGCACGATGGAGGAAGAAAGATCTTTCGCGGTGCGGCAGCGGCGGTCTCTCTACCTGCCGCGGGCCTCGGGGATCGGGAGGAACGATGTCGAAACGAGAGCCGCTCCAGAATCGTGGTAGTCGTGCATCCGATAATGAGGCTCGCACGGCATTTTCGATCCCGTGCCGCAAATAATCCCTTTTCCACATGGGAGGCTCTCATTATCGTGTGGAGAGATGAAAGGAATGGCAGAAGAGGAAGAGGAGGCAGAAGACAGGAATACAGAGAGCAAATAAGAGAAAGAGGCCGAGGGAGACAGCCCTTTGGGCGGGGGAGAGACGATCGATGATGCTGTTTTATTTTTTTCGGAAGCTGATTGAGATCGCTCGAGATCATTTACCGATCGACCTGTTCCGAGGCCGCACTAATCAGATCAATCAGAGGGAATGATCACGAAATGAGTTCGGGATCATTATCCTCTTCGGATCGCGGAGAGGCTTCGCTTCTTGATGGCTCGGTCCACCACGAGTCCCCGCGACCGCAAATCGAATCGCGGAATCGATTTCAGACCGTAGTCCATAAACCATCATGCGCGCTTAAATACATATATATGCTGTAATTCACTTAGATATCAGCAGCGGTACTTCATCGATAATACGTCGTATCGAATCGCGTGTATGTGTATAACGCTATTCCACGTTATTAAAAGATTCCTTTCGCGAGTTTCTTACAAACTTGCTTATTTTCCACTTTAAGCAAGATCTCCCAAGAACTGACAACGTCAGCTCAACGAAGGTATTCCTTTTATAAAGGAGCTTTTTCCTTAGATCCTTTTTTAGAATAAAATGTAATTATACGGGCTATCAATCTGCGAACTCTTTGAGTACCGATAACTAAATGTTTCAGTTTCATAATTAAAATCACATACTTGTATTCAATAATATATTAGATATTATAATTATATGAAACTTATTGATTTTTGCTAAATAACAATTAGAGAAAACAATTTCTTAATGTATAATGTATCTTGAAATATTATGTAATATAGTTCAAAGTTGATTTTTGACATTTTAAAATATTTATTCCTTCCTGTAATAACCTTCAACATGTCGCGGACAAATGGAAACGTCTAGGATTCCCCGATACGTTCAATTACGTCCATCTGTCCAAGCATTTTCTGCTTCCGTGACGATGCCGCTCATCCACCCATTATTGGAATCGCGTGATTTTACGCACACGCCCCTGACACTTCAGTGTGTCTCATTCCGTGACGAAGACACACGCCTACGAACCACTCTGTTCTATCCTGTCCAATCATTCACTCGTTATCACACATTCTCGGTAATGATCCAAAAACGGATCCTGCTGCCGTAATGTCTTTTTTAACAGACTCTTGGCAGGCTATGCATAATTTATGCGTTAATGTGCGAACGTTGATGTGATCGAAATCAAATTAGATTTTTTTTATTTGATAAATAAAAAACATATTAATTTAATTAACTATTTATTTTACTAAATTTATTAATTTTTATATATATAAAA
>NW_017259437.1:1651630-1663209 GCF_001594045.1 Atta colombica
TAATTTATAAAATTCCCTAACATTCTATTAAATAACTTCATAAAGAACTGTAATTTTTTAATGGAAAGTATTATGGTTCGTAATGCTATCTATTTATTTGAACATAACTTATACATGAGCTCTAAAACTCATCGTGATTAATCATCACATAGTTCGAAACAGTTAATCAGTAGAGAAATCAGTACTGTGTACATATGCCAGGTTGGAGATGCCAGATAGACTCTAATTTGTTTTATAAAAATTATTTCGTTTAGCTTGTCAAAATTTTAAGATCATGCCCAAAATTTTTGTTATTCTTGAAGATAATATAAAAATATATTGATAAAAGAATGAAAAAATACAAATAATATAAATTCTTAATAATTACATTTAGCTCACTATGTATATGTAAATATTTTGTTTTTAATCAAATATTTAATGATATAATCATTTATGTATTTTAAGTCTTATTACGCTATAGATAGTCCGATCAATGATGCAATTTTTTAAATATTTTTTTCATTTTGCACAAAATTTTACAATATATCTAATAAAATAGTTATAAAATATTCACACACACACACACACACACACACACACACACACACACACACAGTTGTCATTGATAATTTTACTTAATAATTTATATTATTTGCTATTGTAAAACGTGCATTATTTTTATTTTATTTTACGAAGACAAAGATCTGTCTCTGTCTTCGTATCTCTCACAAACCATCAATTTACTATGAACCAACAACAGTATTATATTTAGTACGAGGCCACAGACTGAAAAAGAAAGCGTTGCGGCAAACATTCTCGCAAGAATGTTCGCTGGAAAGCATAGCCCAATAGAATCGACCAAGTAACCCTACATTAGGAGGGAACATTTAGGTCTAACATCTTAGGTCGAGCGTCCGAAGTTAGAGACAAATTCCAGAGCCTTAGTTATCCAACCAGTTCAAACAGAACCCACAATTATCCAAATCCACGTGGCTGCCCTTCTTTCTTTTCATCGAGGACAAAGATGTTACAAAGGTTCACTTTTGCAAAACAATCTTAATAAGACTTCTATCCAGCAGCTCCAAATAACTTTTTTATATCCTTTTCTTTTACATTCTTTACATCCTTTACTTCATCAGATATGTAGATATCAAGATCTATCGATATATAATAAATGATCTATCAGTATATAATAATAAATGTATCTTATAACTGTCCTACGGATTAAATTGGAACAGCATTTTTGTCATTTCTTGGGCATAAAATAGTTTGTGCAGCGAGGTCGAGGAAGTCAAATGAAATTAAAAGTAAGAAAAAGATAATTACTGTGTACAACTACATCGAGATAACTTTCTCCTCCAGCGTTAGTTGGCTGTTTACATGTGCGTAAACGCAAATGCTCGCAAGTGAAATTAATGTCGTATTAATAATATGCGAACGGTATATTTAATTATTTACATCATGCGTATGATTCGATATGCTCAATTGAAATACGAAGATGAAACAAACAACCTTATGACATTTGCGATATATTCTTCCCTCTTTCTCGCGATTTGTTTTCTTAAAGATACACTATATACGAATTTAAAAAATTAGCAAGTCCAACTGTGAAGTTCTAATATTGTTCTCTTACTTTAAAAGTAATAAAACTCTCAAAAAGTTTTTTCGAATTATTATCATGAGTGAGTTAAGTAAATACCTTATCAATTATCAAAAGTGAACTAACTTAATTTCATAAAAAGTTATCAAAATTGTCACAACTCAAAAAAGTTTTTTAAGAATTGTGAAATAAAAATGACATTTGATCATGTTAAAAATATATTCTTTTTGTCGATATTATTAGTCAATAATATTGTCTACCAAAGTAAAAAATAGTTTTTCCCTTTTTCTAGGAAATTTAATTTCTTGAATTGTGTAATTTTTTAAGTGTAGAGGGGAGTGATATATTTTATAACACATACAAATTACAATTTTGAAGAAATAATTTCAAATTATTTTAAAGAGAAACCATTCAATGTGCTGTCAGTATTTTTTCCGGTTCACTAGGATACCTACATGATACGTACAAAGAATCGTATGTCTCGACTTTCTCGCGATGTCGTGAAAAACGATAAGATAATGGTCAGCAATTGAAAAATATAACTACGCGTTGTAGAGCTCATAATAAAAGTCATGACAAAATATCTGCCGCCATAAACACGATAACGTTTCCTTCGTTCAAATAAGGAGTTCTTCCAGAATTCTACATGCCTCTTCGTCGTTTCCTCGTATTTTTCGTCCTTGATAACCAAAAGACGCGGGTCATGGCCGAGAATTTTCAAACAGGCGCTGCTTCCACCGTTGCTTTCGGAAAAGGCTTTCGGATCGAAGCGCCGCCGAGAGCGCGGCAGTTGCCATACCGGGCTCATTTTGATTGATCGGGCAATATAGCCTGCTCGCCCCCCGCGGTTCGTGCATTACCCGGCGCGACGTGGAAAAATTGCCGGATTGAGATGCACTCATTAATAATCCCTGTGTGTTATATGTATGTGCGCGCGCGAGCGAACTGAGGGTCGCTCGAGCACGGCTTTCGCCTTCGCATCTAAATGCCGTGACGTACAGCGAGTGCAAACGAACGTCCCGTGCGTGCTGTGTGTAACTTCATAGATCGTTGGATACCTTCTCGTTCTCTCTTATTTCCTCCCGTGCTGACGCGTGTAATTGTTGAGGGTCGCCAAAGGCCATTTTCTTATTAAGCTGAGAAAACTCATGTAAAAGTACTATACTTCTTTCGAATTTTTTTACGTTGAGAGTATTCAAATATTTAATGAAGACATAACAATGCAAAACATATATCTATGCGATATATATGAATTTGACCTTAAAATTCTTTAATTGATGTCTCAACAAAATTCACAGATACTTTTTTATCCAAACATAATAGGCAATCAATCATCTTTTTATCTAAACATAACAATATTTTTTAATACAAACATAGATAATCAATCATTTAAAAAAGAATTGTAGATGAAAGATATCATACATTATTACATCATACGCTAAAAATTGACACTAATTTAAAATGTGTCTTTTGCTTCCTGTTTCTTGCTTTTTACCATTCTTTATCTTATCATTTTGCTTCTTGTTTCTTCGTTTTCTGTTTCTTGAGATAAAAGTTCCTCGAGACGAACTTTGAAAAAGATCAGAAACATGTAACAATTATTGATAAAACGAAGAGGAAAGATCGCGAAGGGAAAAAGGCAAAAGGTAAAAAGCAGAAAATAGAAAGCAAAGAGCACATAGTAGATTAGACTTTTGGGAATATCAAAACCTGATATTCCCTACGAACAAGTTTGCAATTCGCACGTATTCACTACTGCATAAGTAAACACAAATAATGTTTTAAATCCACGATCAAGGACCAAGACGGAATACGGCGTTTTCTGACATGGGTATTCGTGGGATTAGAAAGGGCACTGCGCGCGAAGAAATCCCTGCGAAACTCAATATCCGTTTATCACGGATCCACTTTGCTCCCTCGGATCCGGTGAATTGCTCCCGGTCTCTTGTCGCCGATCGGAACGTAAAGTAGGCAGGTACACGCGGGTACGTATAGCCCGTGCACAGTACTACAGATAGTTTTATGGCGGCCTTCTGCCTCCCTGTAATGCATTCGGCTAAAAACTCCCCCTTCGACCGCGAGCGGGAGCGAAAGGGTATCGCAAAGGGGGAGGAACGATCTTAATATCCTTTGATTTATCTCGGCTGGGTCACGGCGTTCTTCCTCTCCCTACAGTTTGCCATCGCTCCCCCGCCTCCGCAGCCCGTTCCCCGCACCCGCATGGGCGGGCCAATAAGTTTTTAAATAACCATAACTCCTGGTTTTATGACCGAAACGGCGCGCGATGGCCCACGGCCACTATCTTTCTCTCTTTCTCTCTCTCTCTCTCTCTCTCTCTCTCTCTCTCTCTCTCTCTCTTTCTTTCTCGCTCGTCTCTTCTCTCCGCTCCGCTTCGCGCAAAGTGTAGCGAAACAACTTGTTTGCTTTGTCCGCGGGCCGTCCGATCGGTTACGCGCGGATAATCAGCAAACGATCCGACGGACTGTTTTGCAAGCGGAGATTGTTGCTGTGCGATTTCTCCCGCGAATCTTCTCGGTCTCCCATTCTTTCTTTGGATCCTTCCTGGACCAGGAGCATAAATAGCGGTACGATAATATCTAATATCTCTGCCCGTTTACATGTCACCTCCTCGATTCCACACCCACCATTCCAAATTCAGATTATATT
This sequence comes from Atta colombica, assembly GCF_001594045.1. Lineage (NCBI taxonomy): Eukaryota > Metazoa > Arthropoda > Insecta > Hymenoptera > Formicidae > Atta > Atta colombica. The sequence goes on from NW_017259437.1 coordinate 1,655,877, forward strand.
CACAGTCGTAAATAATTTTCAATTTTCGGTAGAGAGCGGAATTAATTATTGATTATAATATATAAATTTTAATAATAATAAAAATATCGTAGTAATTTTTCTGTCCATAATACTTGAAAAATCAAGTAATCGAAATTTCTTCATTGATATACAATCAAGCTGTAATCACTTCGCGTTTTCGATAATTATATATGTGTTAAAATGATAAAGAGAGAAAATATACAAAAAATGACAAGCTGAAAAACTTCTTTGTATCTCATGTATACAAATAAATATAGATATATTTAAAATGTATGAACATTATATTGGGTTGTCCGGAAAGTTCGTGCCGACTAACCTATATAATTTAATAAATATTTACATTTAATAAATGTATACTAAAATTTAAATTTTCTGCGTTTCAATTTTCCTTCAACATCGGCACGAACTTTCCGGAGAACCCAATATTATTGAATTACGACAATTTTTATCGACGAGTCAAAAGTCATGCCTGTATCAGAAGTCATGTAAAACATTACGGAATGGAAGCTAGAACAGCAAGGTGTCCGTTTGTGTCATTCGGTAGACATATTGGTTCGACGTGCAGTACGAGCGGAATACCATGTACTGGAGTTGCTCCTACTATGCCATCTCGTTCTAGTCGTTCCTTGATGATGAACGATGACCGTTTGTCGTACGACCACTCGAGAGCACACGTCACGAGGCCTTCGAGCCTTTTTCGTATCATCTCATTTCTCATTCCTTCCAGCGAAGAAATATCGAATCACTCTTTAGCGATTCATGAGTAACGTCGCGAATAAGCAATCTGTTAATCTGTCTGAGAAACGAAGCGTCTTTGAATTACGATAGGTACATCCTAAGGTTGGGTTGAATAAATAAATTTGTCTAACATTCTTGAATACGTAATAAAATTCTTATGTAGCGCAAATGTACTATTGCACAACTTCTGAATAAAAAAAGAATATACTGTTAAATGTACAGTATCAAATTTAACCTAATTTGAATCGCCACTGCTCCTATTCAATATATTGTTTACTTATTTTATACTAAAACAATGAAGTTAAATAGTTTAAAATGATTCAAATTGGGTTAAATTTGATACTGTTCAAGAAATGGACTGTAACAATTCGAAAAGAATATTATATTAATATAATGTATGTACCTATACTGAGAGAAAATATTTAATATTTATAACTATAATTATATATTATTATAATCATGATTATTACTGCTATAATAATAATAACAGTAACTATGTGTCTAGTTCTAGCAACAAATGTATATAGTTGGTAACCTAAAACAATTATAATTATATATATAATATCGCTTGAATCATAAAATGATTCAAGTAATTATAATTTTATTTTGGGACAATCCTAAAAAATATGATAACTGTAAAAATGATAACTGTAAAATTATAGTCATTTAAATCATTTTTATGATAATTTCAACTATTTTATGATTATAATAATTATAATTATAGTCATTTTAGGTTTCCAATTATATACATTTGTTGCTAGAACTATAGTTACTGTTATTATTATTATTATAGCAGTAATAATCATAATTATACTAATAAATATATAATTATAGTTACAAATACCAAACATTTTTCTCTTAGTGTATATTTTATTTGAAAGAACGGAAATAATATCGCAATTTATATAGCAAAAGAATGATTGCACAAGTCTACGGAGCAGATTGTACGACGATCGAAAGCGACCACCAACTACTGTGAACACGAACATCCGTCCCTCGTATATGCTTTTCGGTCCGCATATGCGTGAACGCGCGTCGGAGCTAAACGCGCGCGCGGATGTGGCACCCAATGAGTTTAAATCATGCAGACTGCCGACGAGACGCGTTACCGGAGCGGAATTCGCTCCACACGACTAAATAGTAGAGAAGAGAAACACGAAGATCGGTTTGGAGGCACAAAAGGGACTTGCGAATTTATTTCATGGCATTTCGAAGAACTAGTGACCGGTCTTTCTAGCGACCTCACGCGTCGCGGAAATTATGACGTAATTTAAAACGGAGATGATAAGAAGAATTACCTCTCTCTATGCAAAAACATTTAAAGATCCAATACTCTCCCAGGAGGTCATGCTCTCTTTAATAATATATACAGTGGAACTTTTGACAATGCTTTTTCTAATCTCTCAAGGCTTTCAATAAGTGTTCGCTAAATCGCGCAAGACACTTCCGTAGCGATGTCGTCCTTAATCCTAACAAATCGAATTTAACCGTCGCACAACGCCACGTACGAGAGCCAGAAAGACCGAGCGCGACGGAAAGACGAAGAGATAGATCGCGCGATCGTTACGGAGATAGAAACAGGAGGTGGAGAGGATGGGACGAAAGAGCAGACGAAAGGCGGAGGGGGTTCCGAAGTAGGAAAGAAGAATAATAAAGCGAGTCAGTGCCAGGTGCCCGCCTGGCCTGGCATAAGAAGAAGGCATCCAAAAGCAGTTCGTGTCATTAGAGACCGTGAAAGACGTGACAAATGACAGTCTGTCCGGTCTTGAATGCGCATTGGCGCCCCCTATCGCTGCTACTCGTTTGTTTGCGGTCACATATTGTCGCACTGTAGAAGAGGGCACAACCAACTTCTTCGCGAACCTCTCTCTCCACTTATCGTGGAACCTCCGCCGCTGGTTGCCAGCTTAACGCGTCGCAGGTCTACTGTGAGAATTCGATTCGCCATGGATCCTTGGGGATGTTTTGACGGCCGCTTTTGACGAGCGATTGTCCTTTCGACTTTTGCGGCCCTTCGAGTACCTCGCCATGCCCTTTTTTCTTGCCCCCGTTACCTTCCTACTCTTCCCCGTACGCGTTTTACTTCCGGACCGCCGATGATAATCATTTTCGCCGATTCATCATTGTATTTCTAAGAATAGTCCTTATTCCTAAGAATACACATCGTTTCACGTGATCGCAACGATCTATAACATTTTTTAGACTTGATCATTTTGTAATAATAAAAAAACATTTTTTTTATGTTCCACATGGTGCTGAAAATTATCCTATTGGCAGTTGCCAAATAATATTCTGTCCTACCAAAACATAGTGTTCAAGAATGATAATATGGACCTTCTCATCAGAGTCTTATCACATAAATTTCTCTTAAACGACTCTTAAAACGTTAACGTCACTTTAGATTCGATTCCATTATCGAGAGATATCCGTGGATCATTATACACAAAGTCCTCGACAATGCCGATGTCTGTGCCGTACGTCGTTGGTGGTCGGCGATAATCAACGGCGGCGCGGCGTTTACAGGCGTTCGGTACACGTTTGTCCACGGCCGGTGAAGTAATCGCGACCACCGAGAAAACGCGATTTATTAAAACGCACGATCGATTGCGCAATTACATCGGACAAGCATCTCTGTTCCACGGAAACTAGCGAATTATCCACGGAAGTGGATAATTGCGGCGGGACGATGCTAGACAAGACGATGCTAGAGATCCTCAAGTAAAAAATAGTCGCCATTTAGACAACTTCTGATTGGTCCGTCATATTTTTCAGGACTTGCCTAAGATAGAATAAGATAGAATAAGAGCGTAGATATCTTATTATAGCTAATGTATAATCTGTCTAATTCTATCTTATGCAGATCCTAAAAAACATGTCCAATCCTTATTTGAAAATCTCTAGCCGGAGCTAAGTCTGAGCCACGGATCGACATGTCGCATACGAATCTGTGTTAATACAGATCGGCACTAATCGTTCACGTTTTCGCCATAAGGCTTGATTCATTACCGACCGTGCTACTTTACGGCATTGTTCGATGCCACGCTCGGATCTCTATCTTAACTAACCGGTAGTCCGACGCGCCTCCGGTAGACTCCTCTATGCTCACAGACGCGATCGTTCTTTTCCGTCCATGTTCCATGTCCGCGCTCGGCTTATACGTGACGGTAGTAAAGCAAACGATTCAACTGCGGACTTCTACGACCGAACAGGATCGCAGAGCAGCAGCAACAACGACTCGGAAAACGTTTAAGATCAAGAAGCGATATACTGCCAAGGAAGTACCTTCATCCTCTCGCATCTATCTTTTCTTCCCGCTTTTCTTTGCAATAGAGAATAGAAAATTTTCTGTGAGAAACACACAACAGAACATCTTTCTTAATAAATATCATAAAATTATAATCGTTTTTAATTTATTTAATCAATTCAATAAAAATTAGTATTTAAAAGATTGTAAGTCATATGATTAGTAATTGCTCAATACTCGTAATTATTACAAATGTGAATATATATTTGCATAGGAAATAAGTAATAAAGTGAAATTGCGTGTGCAAACAACAATATATAAAATACACAAAAAATATACACATGTAAATTTACATAATATGTAAGAAATATATTTTTCAAAACTTTATATACCTATAATCAGAAAAAAAGAAAGATGAAACATTCTTTGTATATGTAGATAAAAATGATAAATTAGAATTTTGTTATCTACTTATTATCTATTTGTCTTTATATCCTTTACATATGCTTTCATTATTTTTATAAGATTATTCTTTAAAAGAAAACTTTTTTGTCAGTGGTGAAAAAGGCACATCGCGCACCTTTCTTCTTTTTAGAACTGCTATTGTCAAAAGGAAGTGTCGAAATGAAACTGACCATTAATATCACTTATGTTTCATATGTAGACAAAGAAAGAAAGTAATTTAGAACTAATTATCTATTTCTATTTTTATATTCTATTTTACATTTTTTTTCTATTGTTATAAGATATAAAATCTTTTCTGTCAATAGTAAAAAGGCTTTCATCTTTTTCAACTCTGTTCTTGTCAATGAATATCGAAATCAGACTAACTGTGTAAGCGATAGAAAAGACAGTTCTGCTAGATTATTAAAATTATTAAAGATCAAAAATTTGGAATAAAAAGATTTATATTATTGCTACGCAAATTAAACAGAATCATGATTTATTTCGAGTTATATATAATAAAAAGATAACTTTAATCAATCAATTAACATAAGATACAATAAAATCCAGTATAAAATTCGAAAAAACAAAATTAATAAATAAACAAGATATAATAAAATATTATATTCTATATATAATTCGATAAAACAAACGTTTCGGCTTACAAAGCCGTTTGTATTCATTCTTTGAATGAATACAAAGTCAAGACGATGGAACATTACAATTATATGATATACTTATAGCATCAATGGCGATGTATCGATTACATAAAAAAACAAACGTCAATGTAGCATGTTGAAACCAATGAAATAAATATGAGGAGAGAGAAAAATATTGTAATTCAACTTAACGTCTGAGTATAAAATGTTTTGTCAAATTTCTTGGATGAAATCCGAAAATCCAGTTTGTCACAGACTTGAATTCGTAAGATTTTTTTTGAGAAATTCCTTTGATACAATGATTTTATGATGTTCCGTAGAAATGAAAAGAAATCATGAATAAGAAATTAACAAGAATATTAAATAGAATATCAAACCAAAAAATTTATATAAAATATTGCACTCTGACTTGAAGTTTGTTTTTTTTTTATATAATCGACACATCACCACTAATGCTATAAGTATATCATATAATTATTATGTTCCATCGTCTTGATTTTGTATTCACTGAAAAAGGCTTTGTAAGCCAAAACATTTGTTTTATCGCATTATATATAGAATTTTTATTGTATCTTATGTTTATTTATTAATTTTGTTTTTTCAAATTTTATATATTGTATTTTATTATATCTTATGTTAATTGATTAATTTAAGTCATCTTTTTATTAGCTCGAAATAAGCCATGACTCTGTTTAATTAAAGATCAAGTTACGTTAAATGCTTCAAGATCCTTTAACATAGTCCTTAGTCTTTTTCTTCTTTCCTTCTCGACTACTATATTTTCTCGAGATCACGTCCTTCCCGTGTGCGACGATTTGCGATTACACGATTCACGGCAAGATCGTGATGACCGAATAGATACCGTGTACGAGTAGTTTCATGTCCACTATGTCACCAAGCGCTTATCGCTTCAACGACATTCTGCTTTATAACGTATGGAAATACGTTTGGAAACCTTTCGTCTTTTATAGTTTCGTAAAAAGCAAATTTTCGTTAAGTAACGTTATAATTGTTACATAATCATCGTATCGTTTAATCAGCATCGATAAAATTTTACGATATTTGTTTCATACAATAAATCTCTAAACGTCTTTAACGATCGCAGATTTACTCGCTAGAGTCGGGACTAGCATAGACTAGCATCCATAGTAGCCACGAAAAGCGACTTAAATCAGTTCTTTTCAATCAGACTTAAATAAGGCACTTATTGTGCTCGATCATTCGACAATCGATCGACATGATACATAAGACAAGATCCGCGAAGCAAACACACCGGCGACATGAGCGACGAATGAGAGAAACGGGTGACAGCGTATCGATCTTAATAGATTGTCCATCAACCGTCATCTATCTTCGAGCGCTTTGAATCAACGCGGTGGGAATCGGCGGTTTTGAGTTAAAAGCCCGTCGGAAATCACCGACAGTGTCACGGCAGCTAACTGCAACGTATATAGGTGGAGCCATAACGATCCATGCGAGAGGAGTAACGTACGTGGACACCGATGGCTATTCGTCTCTTTCAGCATCGCTGGGAGTGACACGCGAGCGATGTCGTATTAATGGCTACTTAGCGCCGAGATATACAATTCTCGACGAAGCTGAAGATCAGGGTCGGTCATTACCATCGAAGTGTTTGTCGCGAGACCAGAAGTGTTAGCCGACCAGATCGACGGCTTGATCGACGCGATTCCGCTTCGCCAGATCTCCCAGCTCATAGAAGATTTATCTCATGCACCTGTCCGCGCGATTGTTGTCATATAAATATCATGGCAATTTTCTTCGGCCGGACACGTTTCGCTGTTGGCTAGTTTTTCGCTAGATAAAATTGCAAACGTCATGCGTGCCATTAATATAATGACGATATCTAACACATCACGAATGAAGACTAGGGATATCTCCAAACCTACTTTGCCCTTATATCATTCGCAAACGAAAAAGTAGTCGCGCCAAATATGGAACGCGTGGAAGGAAAGTGCAATGTATTTACCACCATATGGCGTCATAAATAACATGTATCTATCATTAATCTCCGGCATCAATTTCACAAAATCTTAAATTTGTGCGAGAGATATATTGCAATAATTATATAAAAGTCAATTCAAATTGAATCACAAAATTGAATCTTCTTTTGATCTTCTTTTCTTGTATCATATCTACATTGCACGAGCACACACACACACACACACACACACACACACACACACACACACACACACACACACACACA
>NW_017259437.1:1663309-1664732 GCF_001594045.1 Atta colombica
CACTTTTCACTTATCGATACTCATAATTTTCGTTAGTCTTTTAAATTTGTTTCAAAACGAATGTAAGAAAACTTTAACTCAATTAAACGCAATGAGATCAAAAGCATTCAAAATAATTTAAGAGCAAAACTATACAAGATGTCAAAACAAAACTAGATAGCCAAACTTTGATATTGTATTCTATTGTAAGTACCTAAGGATGAAAACAGATTATATAAATATAGGTCCGGAAATTTTTCCTTTTTGAGAAAACGCTTTTTGTTTATATCTCACTTACTCTCTACCTGAGAAATGGTGCATCTAATGGAACGCGTACCGATTATGCGTCTCTCCCCTGAATCGATTATTATTCATTAGAGTGAAATTCTGAATTAGACAATCGTCTAATTATTGAACGCGGAACTTTGCCGGGGAAAGTCTCACCACGCGGAGAACTGTACCACAAAAACGTTAATGTTAGGAATGTGGCGTCGAGCATGCGACACGACTAGCAAGTAGTTAATCGTCGTTCTTGAAACTGAGCGTATATGGTGAATTAAAGTTGGCAAGAAACTAAGTCGTAATTAGTATCCGCCATAAAAAAAGTAAATATTACGTCAAATTGAAACTAACACGTTCATTCATTCATACAGGCATCTCTTTCACGATTGAGAATGACATCACGAATCTTAAATATAATTATCACTTATATTTAATCACTTATATTTAATCACTTATAATTATATTTATTTATTAAATTTATTTTTAAATATAATATTACTGAATTATGTTAAAAAAAGGTGCTTTGCAATAAAAAAAACTTCAAAAATTTCAAACAATTTAAGTTTGTTGCTTTGGTATATGTTTGAGTTTAACATTTGAATATTTTAACGTGACACTTTTATTAATTCTTTAAAGACTTATTTAAAGTTGATTAATAAAAATAAATATAAAAAAATATAAAAATTTTAAGAGCAATATTTACAATTTTATTGTATTTTTAAAATGTGGGAAACGTATGAATTAAATAAAATTAAATGGAACAGTCAAATTAAAATAACAAATTAAAAAAATACATGAAATAAGAAGGATAAATGACAAAACTAGAAAATGACCTGAATAATAAAACGATATATATAGCCTTAAATCTGATTTGCTAAAAATATTAAATGAAATGTGCAGAGACATCTGCTTGTGCGTGTGTGTGCGCGCGCGTGCGTGTATGTAACATACTATTTCATTAATTAAATAATCAAATGATTTATTTATGTCTAAGGAATGATAGTTTCCTTTCATCTATTTTTGTGGTCGTATTTCTTCTTCATTTTAAGAAAAATATTCTTGTTCAGATCGACAAAAATTTTCTCATTCATGATTTATACATTTTTATCGAGCTGTCATTTATTTATTTAATAATAATATTAGAAATAATATTAGAAATATA
>NW_017259437.1:1664832-1679248 GCF_001594045.1 Atta colombica
ATATTAAATGGCATTCATTGTGCATTGTAAAAAAAAACAATTTTACATTTAGAATCTGAACGTGAAATATGTCGTGCTCATTAAGAATTACATTGGCACAGATCAGTGACACTCGCCACGTGTTCGTGTATCATCACGATCCAAAACGGAAGTGTTTTAACGGTAGCGATAGAAGAGATAGCGGAAGGCTGTAATTGCGACACGGACAGTGATAGTTGGACAGAAGGGCGGCCGAGTAAAGAATCGTGTAAGTCGCGATATTGTAATCGTCATGCAGGAAATTAACCTGATACGCACAAGTAACTGATCGGTTGGTTCTTACTGATTTCTAGATTCTTTACTAAAAAAAAATCACAACTACAACAAATTATTTATTCTAAGAATTTTAATGCGACGTATAATTACGCAATATAACCTTAATATTAATACTTCATTTAACCCTTTTACCAATTCTTCCATAAACATGTAAGATCTGATTTTTTTTGGAGAATTCCGATCTCTTACTAGATAAATCTTTAACGCGTATATTTTCCTGAACTGATGAATGTGTACGAATAATGTATAGCTCCACTTTTACGAGCAGCTGTGGTCGCGTTATGTGGTGGCGATGTATCCACAAGCGATAAAAATTCCTTAGTTCTGAAGCGGAACAGGCCAATGTTACCATTGTCCGATTGTCGTGGTTGATGAAGTTGAAAGTCACTATGTGAAAATAAAAAGAAAGGATTTTAAAATTATAACATCTGTTCACCATTTCAACAACAATGCAATTCAAAATGTAATTTGTAAAGTTCTAATTTCTAGATCCAATTTCAAAAATTGATTTTTTTAACCTTTTATCACATGAGGACAAGAAAAAAATAGCGTACCTTTCCGATCTAAGTTCCTTTCCGATAAAAGGCATTTACTCATTTTATGTGTTATCATTTTTTAGAAACTTTTAACAAGTAATTATCTCTTTTCAGTAAAAAGCGATTATTCATTTTAAACCTTTAAAAAAAAGGCAATTACGAGCAATCAACCACCAAACTAAAAAAATTGAAATTTTAATTATTTAATTTAATAAAAAAAAATAATATTTATTGAGATAAATAAGTTTTTTTGATAAATTAAAACTACAAGAAGTAAAAAAATCAATCTTTAATAAATTAAAGTATCAGCCAGATATACAGTAACTGCTTTTTAATAGAATAGATGACAATAAGTGATTTTTCGAACATTAAAATAATATTAAAAATGACATTTTTCATTAAATTTTTAGAATAATTTAAGCTATTTAAGCAAAAAAAAGCATTTATTCTTATTTTCCCGCGTGATAATTTAACATAATAGTAATTTTTTCAGAGCATGAACTCCAAACGACAGAAATCGTTAAGGTAAAAGTTAGTTAAGTTAAAAAAAGAATTATTTTAAAGATGATTGTCCAAAAAATAAATTAAATGCAAATTAATTTTTGAGAGTTTTTTTAGTCTAACATAATGTGTAAAAATTCATAAAATATTATATTCACTTCAATATGTAATTTTTAAAATTATATCCAGCAAACAAGCTGATCTTTAAGATTGCGCGCTAATCGATATCGTCAATTCAGATAGATCGAATATGGTCGACATAAACGTTGAATCTCCTTGTAAAATATTATTTCATATGCAGCAATGCTCTGCGCGTGACACAAGAAATCGCATGAACATTCCTCAGATTGCAGACACGAGACTAATATCTAATGTCTAATAAACAATAGTAAGAACAAATTCTTGTCTTATCAGACAAGAAGAAGAATCAATGTCTTATCAGACAAAATGAATAGAATATTTATATTTTACAAATTTTGAAATTAGCTCAGAAAAAGAGGTAACTATGACTCATTATGAATGATAGTGACTTATAAAAAAAAAAAAGTGACAAAAAGTAATTTAATCTTTAAATAGATAAGTGGGATGTTCAGAATATCCCAAACAAATTTTATTTTTATAGATGTATTTTTTAATAATATGTATAGAATTAAATTTACATTATATTTATATTTTTATGAGATAGAAGAATGTAAAAGTAATTATTTTTAAGATTTCTAGGCTTCTTTTTATTTTCCTTTTTTAGAACAAGATTAAGATAACTATTTGTAGAGTGTTGTAATCATATCTACCTATATTTAAGGTTAAGTAAATAGCAGCGCTAAATTACTCTAACTAAAAATTTCTAAAAGGCCGTTATATATAAATGAATGAACACCTTTTATCAAAAGTGTTTCCGGAAATTATTCATAACCATAGCTTACCGAAATAAATTTTCTAATGATATATTACTATTTCTAGTACAGAATCCACTCTCAAAAACATTAAATACCTAATAGTTATGATTGCAACATCTTTAATTACGAATCCTACTTTTTAGATAACCTTAATACAATTTGTAGTTTCGAGTTAAATGCTAGAATTTCACGTCCCATATCGAAACTATTAAAATACTTAATGATCGAGATTGTAACGGCGATTCGCTCGTATACAAACGCAATTAAAACATCGTTCTTCTTTGCTGAATCCTCTTTTCGGATCGTACTTATCTCTGTGTTGTGCTCTTCTTCAATTCGTCGTAAGCTGGCCTAATTTCTATATGGTAGCGTGCCTTATAAATCGCTGTACCTTTTTTACGACCTTCGTGTAAAGCACCAAGCCAAGTCCTCTCATCCTCTCACGAAAGATAACGAGCATGTCTTTTTTCCTTTTTTTTTCTTTTTTTCATCTTTTTGCATTCTTATGTCCACTTCTTTCTGCACAAATTCATTGGACTTCATTTGTTCCTCATCCGAGAATCGTAGAGATTGCGTCCATAAGTTTACAGTGCAACTTTGCGAGGTTACGCATTAAAAACGATTCTTATCGTCGGTAAAGATTCTCTATTTTTCAATTATTTTTTACTCATCCCAATGCATTACGATAAGCTCGACAAGAAATAGATGTGCTCCCATCACTCTTACACACATAGCATTAAGAAACCGTTTCTTCTTCTTCTTCATAGACTTATGAATTTCTAATTCTAGGAGGTCACAGTATTATAAGTTCTTGACGACGACAAAGTATCAGATTTTTTTGTCAGCGTGAAGTCCATATACAACTATAGTAAAAAGTTCTATAATGCTGATAACAACCAACAAGAAATTTAAAAAAACAAAGTCCCTAGAAAGCTTGACAAGGAACTGTTTTAGATCGTAAAGAGACACATAGTTTTAGCGAATTATTCGGTTAATTAATGAAGCATTATATTTTTGAAGCGCGATAAGAAGATGATTTGATATTGTGGAATGCGACAAAGAATGAGGATCAACCACGATTATTTTGCCGCACGGAATTCTTAAGTTGGTCGGCATGCATTGTAAAAGCGGAAAGTTAATTCGCTGGTAAAAAGTCCTATCTAAAGTTTGTCGGGTCGGCGATAGCGCCGGCAATTTAAATGCTAATCTACGCATCACGGAACAAAGCAGCATCGAGAAAGTTTCACCTCTCTCTCTCTCCTTACATTGTCTCACGTATTCGCGATGCGTCATACCGTCGACCATTAGCCAACCACGACACGACTTTCCGCCAGATTTGAATCAGATTTGCATCAGAGCCAACACACTGCACAGTTCGTTAACACATTATATGATAATTCTCCATATTCAAAACAATCAATATAATATCAAATGTAGGTATCTAGTTTCTTCTCATACAGAAAGGTTAAAACAAAATATTAAATGTATCTTGATTTTTTAAAAGAAAAGATCAAGTTAAAATATCAAATTATACACATAATTTTCTTTTAGAAAAGATGGAATCAAAATTTTTATCAAAGTATTTAAAATTAAGTGAAAATTAGTTTTGTTATACAATTGTTTATAATCCAAAGCTTGATACCAGTCTTGCAAATGTCACAATTATTACATTTTTATTTATATTATATTTATATAAAATTCTTAATATGAAATACATGTGTAAATTAAATTAGTACCATCTTGGTTTTAGATTCCATAAAATTACTCCATAAAATGGATATAATATTTAGATGAGTAATAATGATACAAGTATCTTTTTTAAATAGAATCTATAAAAATTGCGTAATATATCAGCGCAATCAAAGGGCAAACATTTGTAGTATTGTCTGCTTTTGTTGCAGACGATATGTCGATTCTGAATTCTCGAGGGAGCTCAAGCTCGTAAACGCTGTTCACCGTTCGCGCATTCGATAATTCAGCAAGAAAATAAAAAGGAAAACGCGACGGAGATTCGATTCGGCACTCCCCCAATATTTTGACTACCGTGTCAACGAGCCGGTCTCGTCGCGCATTCAGTATGCTCGCCAGCCCGTAACGCCATTCATTCAACTTTCAATGTTAGCGCGCCAAGCAGATTTATCGAACGATGTGTCGCCGGTTCAACACCGCGCGTCCGTGCGGTTAAATTTGTGGCTCTTGTGGTTTTGTCCTGCGGGATAAAAGAGGCCTCGCAAAAGGGCAGACCAATTGCAACGAACTCTCCGTTTAGCCACCGTTATGCTTGAAACGCAATTGCGAATTATCTAACTTCATCGACGAAGTCATTCAAATAAGAAACTATATTGCTGATATATTTACGATACGATCACAAGATACAGTAATATCCAGTAAAAAATATTAATAAACAATCTTTCGTTTTTTTTTCTATGTCTTTGCTGAAGCAAAAAAATGAATGTAATTTAAATTTAGGCAATTATTATTGTATGTGTAATTGGAAATAACTGAATAAATATTGTTTTTTTTAAATAAAATAAATAAAATACATACATTTAATTAAACAATATTAATATGTATCTGCTTTTATCTTAAAATATAAATTCAATTTAAGATCAATACGCGAATGAACATGCAATAAAAATTTGTAATATATTTTTTCTTTTTTCATCCATATGCAATTTAACTATTCGTGCATGCAATACATATTTTTATCTGATGTCTTCAGATTATTTTAATCTTTCGATTTTTATAATTTTCGAACTAATTCTGATTGAATTGAAAAATTTTTTTTCATTCAGTTCAATCAGGATCGATGAAGATCCTGAATCTTGATAAAAATCGAAACAGATATCAAGATAGCAGATAAAAAAAGCACAAATAATAAATTTATCGCATAAATAATTAAATTGCAGATAGATAAGGTAAAAAAATATTGAATAAGTATTTATTGCACGTAAATTCGCATAAAAAAGGCTTGTGTTGGACTTATCAAATTTATAGTTTGTAATAAACGAACAAATTTTACAGCTTTTATCATCAATTTTATTGTTTTTATCTTATCGATTTATATGGATGTGCAATTCCAAACACTCTTTAAGATTTATAGAAGATACTTTCGTACTAGAACCATTTATGCAAGCGCAAGCTCTCGCCATCAGCGATCACGCAGGATGAATCTACAGGAACATCCAGATACCGGAACGTGACGATAACGACCAACGAGGGTCCTAGTGCTCCAGAGAGATCGAGTGAGTCTCATATGAGGGGAGAGAGGCGCATTTAATCGTGCGGAACGATATTCGTTCCGTGGTTCCGTGCTATGTGCTGCTGCGGTAGTTTATAGTTATCATCCATTAAGTGTATTTAGACAGCGGGATACCACGTCACCGACGAGACGGATCGTTGCTTCTTGTCGTCGACATTAAATCGGCAAGAAGTCGGTGACTATTATCGTCATTTGATATTCATTTAGCCTTTCTTGCTCGTATATGAAAAATCTTTATTTTATTTTATACTCGCGAGGGTAAACTCCGTAAATGTATATAAAGAAATTCGCTCAAAGATCGAACGATTTCCTGTAATTAAATATGCCGAGCTTGAGAGTGGGCGGTAGGTGGATAGTAGATTTACCGCGAAAATTGTGAAAGCCAATATTAAATTTCAATTAGAACGTGGTAAATTTATTTTTTATATCAACGTATTACATTTCAATTTTGCTTTTACAATAATATTAATAATTTTATTCTTTTGCAAAATAAATTTTGACTTCGATACTATAGATCCGTTTTTATTCCTGCACTTTCTGAACTGGTACACACGATGTAATAAGTGAAACAAATATACATTTGTTTCATTTCAACATATTGCACTGTGTGCATCAGTTCAGAGAGTGCAGGAATAAAAAACAGATTTTATATCAAAATCGAGCAAAAATAAAAATTTTAAAAAATCTGAAATATATAGAATTCCCCGTTGGAAAGTCGGAAAGAGTATTGGAAAGTATTCAATAACGCGTCACACCTCTTGATCGACTTTTATTGAGATGGACGTCGAATAGAACGATCGCGGAAATCTCTTGCGAGAAGTACGGCTGGACTTTCACTCAACCGATTCCTAAGCGAAGGAAAATGCGCACCGCGTAAACCGCTGCCGGTGAATTATCTGAGAATCTAAAGATGTATAAAGATCCTCGGTTGGCGAAGAGACGCGAAATAAACTATTCCCAGGTTTGTCACGAAACGGTACGGAAGATACATTCGCAGCGGGCACCGCAGGCCGCTTGATTTCCACCGTCGCGGAAGTGTTTTCCATCGTCGCGACGCGGCGTGATGCGGCAGTGCGATTGGACGCGGTCTCGAAAGTGCGGCTTCGACCGAATCCACCACTAGACTCTCGTTAGCGGTATTCAGAAATTATTCACAGCGCCCGAGAGTCCGTGATAGCTGCCGCCATTCTCGGGCTTACTTGAAATATCGCGAGGGAAAGCGTCCCGTGACAAATCGGACAGATGTCGAAATCTAGTTAGGCACCCATGGTACCTTGTAACACCGGCACTCGACGGATGTTAATCTGCCGATTCTGATCATTGTTGATTCGTCATCCGATCGTCACCCGTCGATATTCAGACCTACCCTGACGATTTTTTCTTCTTGAGATTCAATCGATATGGTGCATTCGTTAGTTGAGGCTTGTAAGTAACAGTAGGGAGTATATAAGATTTATACGAATCTTCACTATGTTTAGCGTTATGAAAAATTATGGTACAAAAAGGTGTTTAGAATCTCCTTTTTTTTTATTCTTGATAAATAGCGCGATAATTATTCTAAACTTTTATGCAGCGACTATTTATTTTCTATAGAATGTATATTTTTTATTTTAGAAGTTTATATTTAATAAAATCATTGAGCTTTTTATTTTTTATTATTTTTTAATTTTCATTTGTTTATGAAAATGTCTCGTGCATGGAAAAAACTTTTTCTTTAAGTACCTATATCAAAATTTAGCTAGATACAGATCTAAAAATAATTTTGTTTATATCAAAATAATTATATAGGACGCTCAAATTGTTTACTAGAATATTAAAACTTTTTGTAGCATTATCACCGTTCAAGGATTCTCCATATAATTATTTTATTGATCCAACTAAATTTTTAAATACTTCAGCAAACCTATTCTTTTCTTGCGATAAAACAATCACGTGAAATAAACGATAATCTTTTCTTTATAGGGCTTCGCCAGAGTTTAAATTTGGCTGCGTGAATTCCCCTGAACGATGCCGTGAGACACGTTTTGCGAGTCCGTAAAATCTCGCATGAATTTGCCAAAGATCGCGACTTTCTCGACTCAGTCGCACTGTAGATCACTGAGTACATCCTCCGGATAGGCGGGCGAACCTGTACCTTTCCTCGCTTTGTGAGAGGACACAAAGTAGATTCGAGATACGCGGTCGTGCTCCCAGTTCCCGTGAGGTCATATGCCGAGAGAGGTTGACTTTCAGCGGCTCTCGAGATCGAAGATTCGCCTACGCCCTTCCCGCGGAAGGACGCGCGTACGCGAGATCCTGTTTCCTCTCGCGACTCTCTCGCTCGAAATAATCCTTCGACTTTGGATCTCGCGAAATCGATATGCCACCGTACACAGTTTGATGCTATAGCTTTTTTTTCCTTTGTATATATTTCGAAAAAGTGAATAAAATGTTTTCAGTGGCAGCTATTTCAATTTTGCGAATTAATTCTAGATTCGAAAATACGTTCTGAGTGATATTACGTTTATCTATAATATTATTTACATAGTATTCTGATATATTTTTTAATATTTTATGTTCTAATATACACACACACATACACACACACACACACACACACACACACACACACACACACACACACACACACACACACACACACACACATATATATATCATGAATGTTATTAAATAGCAGGTGGAGAATAGAATAACGAGATTTTCTGTTGAATCACATATCTTAATCTGTGATGTATAGATATGTACATATAATTTATTAACGAGATATTAACTTATATTAAAATGCTAATCTCTATGCATGTCATTATCTCATACTTCTAAAGTTTCGTAAAAATTAATAATCATTCAAGTATAAAGTTAACTGTCAATCTAATCGCTCGTATCTTCAGAATTTCCGCGAAATATTATTACTCTGCAATCTTATTATTGATCTCACATCATAAAATAAATCGTGACTAACTCAATCGTCTTAACACTATTGTTGAAATTATTCTGCGAATATTACTAGCTATGATAATTCCATCGTTATGGAAACAAGATTTTTCTAATTATTACCAATGTAATTTACCACGGAATTGCTAGATGTAAAAAAATATAGCATCATAGTTAAGAAACAAAGACATTCTTTGCATAAATGTGTATATGTGTACGCATGTGTGTCAAAAGAATCTTATGATGCCTAGTTAAAAAGATTTCGAAAGAGAGAGATGATAGGTAAAGATAAATATTAAAATTTACAATGACTACAGAACAGACTGGTTTTTGATTGAAATGTTTAAAAAACAGAATATGTTTAAAAACAGAATTTTAAAACTTTGGATAAGTCAAAACTTTGATTTATATATTAAATTAAATATTAAAATGTACAATGTAACTATAGAATGTTTAAATTTCTAAAAAAACAAAATTTCAAACCCTAGAATAAATTTATTAAGAATTTTAAACACGACCGTATATTATATATATATATATATATTGTATATATGTGAATACATTAAATACGATAAATACGAATAAATAAAGCCAAAATCGATCAAATTTTGGATGTATTACAAATAATACATTATATATTCTTTATTAAATCAATTTATTTCAGATATAATTACGAGCAGATCCTGGCTAAGGTAATATTTTTTGCAATAAATTTCTTACTTTTACTATTTTTTACTATTTCTTACTATTTTTTTTTCTTTCTAATTTAATTAGTGTTTCAGAATGATTGTGTTGTTCGGCTTGCAATTATATTTTGAATAAATAAATTTAATAATAAAAATATAATATATTATCCTGCAACATCCAAAATTTGATCAATCTTGGCTTTCTTTATTGTACTAGAATAAGCTATTCTGGATTTTTCACTTTAACATAAAATTTGATGTTTTCTAAATATAACAATTTGATTATGTTGGGCAATAGAGAGAATCTTTCACCTTATATTCACATCGTGAATATAAAATTATCATATGATAATAATACATCATGTGATATCTTGATTTGAAAGAAGACACCGAGTAGAAATTTAAAAACTTGGAAATATGAAAACTTGGAAATATGAAAATCATATATCACATATCTTTAGAATAACGAAAGTTACTATTTTTTTATGAAATTGAAAGCCTGATAGATGTTCAAATTTTCACATAATAAGTTACAGCAGATTCAGAAACATTAATTCTAAAGGGAACAAGATGACTAAATTAATTTTTACACGAGGATCATATATATTAAAGAGCAGAAGAAATTTTAAGAATCTCTGAAATATGTGTTTATGTTCTCTATTTCATTATTTGTTCCTCCATGGTATATTTCTTTCACTTAGAGATGCAGCTTCGCAAGTTTTCACGGGGCGCACGATCGTCTCGACTGTG
This sequence comes from Atta colombica, assembly GCF_001594045.1. Taxonomy (NCBI): domain Eukaryota; kingdom Metazoa; phylum Arthropoda; class Insecta; order Hymenoptera; family Formicidae; genus Atta; species Atta colombica. The sequence continues at coordinate 1,674,710 of NW_017259437.1, forward strand.
TCCCTTTGACCTCACGCTGTAAGATGAGATTTGTTCGCTCGATGAGGCCAACTGCGTTTAATAATCTTGTGATAATCGATTACAGCATCAACGACGATTTGCACGTTTGCTCGATTCGCTGCAACGTAGAAACGACTTGACTCGCTTGCTCTTACGACATTCCATGTTTTCGATTAATAAGACCAAGCGTGCTATAGCAAACAGCGCTTTTCAGCGCACCGCATCGCTGTCGTATTCCTGAAATCTCGCGAATATCGCGCCATTTTTTCGCTGTACCGCACGCCAAGCGATATCGTAGCTCACTTTCTCAGACAGTATGGTTTTTGTAGTATTCTCTGCGTCTCCACGAGCGCATCATTCTAGGATCCAGACTCAAATACGAAAGGACATTAGAGCCTATGTTGTACCTCTCTCCGCTAGAAGCGATCATACATCTTATCTCGAGAAATCCTGAGTTGCATGATCATGCTTTCGTAAAACCGTTAACTCCATCGTTCTTCCTATCTTATTTGATAATACTTCTTCGTTTTCGAAACAAAAACGAGATATCAGAATTTGCATATAGAATCTTATTAGCACCATAAGTTTCAGATTAATTTGTGGACGTAAAAAATAACGAGATAGATTATAAGTTTATACAGACAAGGATTATAATTAAATGAAAAAAGTGAACTGTAGCAAATCTGAATGATTATAATGTAAATGATAATATAATTTTATGTTTAATGACGTTAATTAAATAAAAAACATAATTTAATGCTTGATATTAATTGAATAAAAAATAATCATTTCAAACAAAAAAATTTTAAGGAATATTGAATTCATACAGAATCTGAAACACAGTTGTTTTTCTTTCTCTTGTTTTCCTTCTCTTTGATCATTGCACAAGAATTATTGCAGGATTTCTTTACTCTAATTTATTTCCAGATATTCGCGTTTACGTTTGATCGCGGATCGTTTTTACATGGCGACCGATTCAATCAGGAAATACGATCACGATGCGAATTTCGTGCATGTGCAGAAAGGTTTACGAGTGTTCCCGTTGTCTCAAGTCCTGCGATAACCGATATCACTGTCACCGGGATTTTAGTGGTCTCTCGATCGTGAAAAACATACGTTCGCACTTTATGTTTACGAGTGCGCATTCCGTGATTTATAAGCTGTAATGTATGTACGTAATTCCGGAAATAATAGGTCCGTATTTTAGAGCATGATGAGATAACGAATCATTCTTCGCCATCACGTTATAATTTCTCGCTATTTTTATATTTTATATATATATATAAATTTGAAAAAAATAAATATTTCAAAGATTAATCGAAGATTTTCTTTTAGATTTAGTCTAAATATCATATAAAAATAAATAAAAGATATATTGTCACATATACAAATTCACGGAGATTTAAATTATCTTTCTGTGTTTTCTCTTTCTGTTTAAAAAATTAAATTTATCTGTATTTGTTTATAAACAAAATTTTAAACAGATAAATGTCATACTTCATTTCAATTACAAATTAATCTCGCTATCTAACACGAAATCTATCGCACAGTAAAACGAATCATTTTTCTCGTTTTTTATGCGTATCTTCGTACAGCTATATGAGACGAAAATTATCACAATCGTTTTCCAGCGGCAAAGGGCGATCAGAGCGACATGGAACGATAAATCTTGTTTGTTTCCGTGTCGATGAGCAGCTCCGACACCATCGAAAGAATGAGTTCATATCTTCGGGGCAGAATAGAGTCTATATTAGTCCCATCTGCCTTCTTCAGAAAGGCTTCTGCATGAACGAACATTTATACTAGGACGAAACTGCGACAGACAAAAAGGAGAACGGACGGCCGAACGCGTAGATACATCCGGATTATATGCGGCCAATTGATCATGAATCTGACGTTGTCTGCAGTGCCTCTCTTGTTGCCATACATCGGCGGATTTACAGCAGTTTTTTTTCATAGGAAATATCACTGTACAATCATCAACGCATCGCGATCAATGATCAAACAAGAATACGATTCTCTGTAAAAAAAATTATTCTTGCAGTCTATCATGCAATAATCGTCTTTAAGTTTTATATAACTGGAATCTCCTAACGCTTTTTTGCATTCGCCTGCACAACGGAGAATACTAATAATATGTGCCTGTTGAATACGTCCGTATTTATAGAAAGACTTCATTCAATTCATTGCACTGAGAAAAAAGATTTTGTTAATTTAACAAAGTTACCAATTGTAGATATAGTGACAAATATTGGTACTGAAAACAAATACAAAATTTTTCTATCATGGAGACTGATGATAATTTGCTATTCCAATCAATTATTGCAATAGAAGCAATCATGTATCTGCTGGATTTTTATTTGCTAGCAATACCAATTATTTGCAAAAAGTACAAAGAACGATTTAGAAAATATAATTTATATTGTAAATCATGTATTATTTGTTACATTGATGAATAATGAGAAAATGATTCGCAATAATAATTGATCAATTTGTTTTCCTACCAAATTATCACATTTGTTATTATTTTTTGTTCTAATAAAAAATTTATCTCTCTCAGTGCGATTTCTTTTGCGCGCGCGTTATTCCAAACAAAATAATTAAATTATTAATTATGTAAATAAAAAGATACGTTTCTCAAATATTACACATTAATTTTCTTTCTTATCGCTTAACAAATCAATCTAAATACAAGTTGAACATTGGACATGTACATCTCTTCTAACTTTAATAAAAAATTCGCTATTTGTTCACATGCATATAACTTTAAGATGAAATTTTATCATGAAAATCGTTTGTTTATTATCTTTTCAAAATCAGTTATTAATCGAGAAAAATAATACAGAATTATCGACAAATATGAGTGTGGAAGAAGAATTAAGATCGCGAGTAAAAGATAAAAAGAATAAAATGATCAGAAGCGGCGAAAGTAAAAAGATATTTGTGAATGAATAGATAAAAGGAAAAAAGAAAACAATAGCGAGCCGAAGAAAGGGAAGAGATGAAACAGAGAGAAGATGAAATGAAGAAAAAGAAAGTCACGTGCAGCAGGAGATGCGTTTAACGTTCGAAACCAGTTTCTATGGTTTAATTTCCACGAGTGGACACATCTTTCTAATTTATAGCATCGATATATCCCGTCTCGCACCACTGCGTCCCCGACCTCGCCCCCGTGCGTCTTTCGACATTTTATTGGATCGACCAAGCCGCTTTGTGACCCGCTGGATCTTTAATACGATTGCGGTGCATCGTCGAGAAACCCCGAAGTTTCAAAAGAAAAAAAACGTATCTCCCTAACAACAAAGATCTCGTCGGCTTTCGGTCGCATGCAGTTTTGATTCATTTAATTCGTCGCTATGCAAATTTTTTTCTTAATATAATATTTAAAATTTAGATATTTAAAATTTATCATATCCCATATTAGTAGCATAGGATTAAAATTTAGGCAATACAATGTAAAAACAATATGAAAGGAATATCGATAAAAGATTATGAAAAATCGTTCACTTTCTACACGTCAGTATGGTGATGATCCTCAAAATATTGCGCTTATTTACAAATCATGTTCAGGCGACAAGGTTCTCAATAGGAGGTCGTGTATTCCACGAAAAAAATCTCTACTGTCTAAACTGTCTTTACAAACTGCCGCATAGGTATGATAGGAGGAAAATATGGCCGCTACGAATGACAAAGTCGTGTCGTAAAATACGTCTGACGACTAAAGGATTCATGCCGCGTACTCATGATTATTTGCGGTGTGATTAGTCGTCGACGGAATGTAGAAACCACATGCGTGCACCATTTAGCATACGCAAATAAAAGCCGTATTAGCGACGTAAGAAGTCTTTGCTCAAACCGCTAGCATCGCGAAAAGACTCGTCTCTCCGCAGTCGAATTCTGGAGCGTCGTAAGATGCTATTTCAAATACCAAACAGTGACAAGGAAACTTCTTGTCTACACTTGAGAAACCGCCATAATATTCGCCACATTGGAGAAAACTGAAAATACTTGTGACTTCAATCAGGAAAAAACGTGTTTCTACGTGTTACGTAGAAAATCCATTGGCGTGATCATTTGAACGCCTGTATGACATGATAATAACAGAAAATTATACTTATTCAGTTATAAGAAAAAAATAAGGAATACAAAAATTCACACATCGTTATAAAAATTATAACAGTTTTCTATGTTGAAATATTCAGATAAACAGAAAAAAACATTTATCATCGCCTTCATTATTCATTAATAAAATAATATATGTATAATAAATCTCATTGTACTAACTCATTGTACTCACAAATAAATTTACAAAAAGTTTAAATATTAATGATAATTAATAAATGGTAATTATTATAATTAGCATATAATTGAGAAATAACTTTTAATTAACTTAGTAACAATAGAAGGAAAAGAGGAAAGAAGAAAAATAGTACAGGAATTCTGCAAAAGTAACAACTTAGTGTCCCTCTCTTTCTCTCTCTCTTCTTTCTGCTCACATATTACATATATAAATATATATATACATATATATATATATAT
>NW_017259437.1:1679348-1682101 GCF_001594045.1 Atta colombica
CACACACACACACACACACATCTATGATAAAAAAAATTCAAGTCGTTAGTCAACGAACGAGTTAGCGGAGCGGCGGTATTTGCGGTTGGTGAGGGCCGGTAGTTGAGATCTTTCAAGAGTGGTGGAGCCGGTTACAAGTGGGGACAGATGGGTGGCACTTGGACTGCCTAGGTACTGGGAACCGGTGCACACTGATTGGTCGACCGATCGGGCCCGGACTGGAGCCGTTGGCGGGCCCAGGCACAGGCGTGAACCGATGGGTAAGAACAGCTCCCCAGATGGCTCTTACTATACGAAGGAAAATCATTCCTTCGGTACGGCACGGGTCTCCTCAGGCGCTTCGATGCAGTCAAACAGGTCTGAGCGATCGTACAGCACCAGTCCTTTCTCGTCCATCGTCGTAGTCGCACCGTCACACGTGCACATATAAGAAAGACAGAAAGAGAGGGGGGAGAGAAAGAGAGAGAAAGAGAGATCAAGAGTATACAAAGACGAACAGTGACCGAGAAGGAAAGGGTGAAGGAAAAAATCGCGAGGAAACAGCGGGGGAAGTAGAAAAGGAGGAGAGAGAGAGAGAGAGAGAGAGAGAGAGAGAGAGAGAGAGAGAAAGAGAGGAAGAGAGAAAGAATAAAATAAATATCGGACGAGGAAGTGTTGTGAATTACGATCAATTGAAATGATACAGTCGACGGAATTAAAACGAGCTGCATGATACCAACAGTAATAGTCCGTACAGAACGAGATTGACCGAGTACAGCGAAACTTTCAAGAAGATCACCAGCCGTTACACGGAAGAAAGGACTTTCTTCGAATTCAAGCGTTAAATAATTGGAGGAATATGTGATCGAAGATAAGGTATAATCGGTAACAATAAAAGCAAACGAAACGTTTCCTGGGAACGAGAGATATGATGTGTAACATATGATAGGACTGAAACAGTTGCTTCGGCAAGAACATTATTCTTATTTGTTGACTTAGTGATCCGAGAACGGGACTGATATTTGCGTGGATTTCCAGTTTATTTGAGTGAGGTAAGTCATTTTATTTTACACATTTAGATAGTCTACAGAATTACTATTAATGATGTTTTAATGTATTGCATTAATAATTAATAATGTATTAATAATCTTCTGTCATTACTAATCAGTATTATTGCCATAAACTTTTCATTATGGTTATTTTACATGTTATCTTCTGAAAATAAAAATATCATTAAACATCATTAATACGGATAAATGTCGATGAACTTATATTTGAATCTTCCAATGCACATCGCACCAGGCATTAAAGTCTCTGGTTCTTGATTTCATATCTATTTATTACGAAATTGCGTGAAAGCAGCGTTGCAATAAAATTCTTAATATAAATTTCTTTTCTTTCGCGAATGATAAATATAAACATCATTTATTACAATATATACTAGGAAAAAAGTTTAGTGCTTTCAGGAAAGCTATTTGAGATATTTTTTAACAACAACAAAACATTTTGTTTATGTAATAAAAAATTTAGTTGCTTCTAAGAAATACATTTCCTGCTAAATAACAAAAATATTTGTTTATACCAATTGAACAATTTAATTCACATAAAATTACAGTTTTGTCCAATACATTTTAACCCTAGACTTGATTTTACTAGAATCATATCATGTTAAAAAAATAGTTTTAATTCATAATTCAAAATTTTAATAAATAATTTATATTAAACAAATAATTTTTTTCAAAATTTTGACTATTTTTTCAACATACCTATACATTATTACGTACATCTGACCGCAGATGATATTGAATTAGATTCAGAATTAAATTCAACGGACAATGTTTTTAAACTTGATATATTACTATATGTATATGTATACAGGGTCTAAAGAAGTAAATTGAAAATTTTTGCTTGGTACATCTCAATCAAATTTTTGTTGATATAGCAAAATTTTAATTCATAGAACAAAACATTTTTGCCCGTATATTACTTTCATAACAGAATTAAGTATATTAACTCGTTAATTTTATTACGGAAGAAATCATTTTTCAAAGTATATTGCAAACAAAAAATCGTAAGATTTATGTTTACTTTTGTTTTTTTTCTGTTTCATAAATTTTTTAATTTACATTTATTTTAATTATGTTAATTGTCATTTATATAATATGTATATAATACTGACTATTCAAAATGCGAATTCATCAATTCCGAGGAAGTTCCTTTGCCTTACGCACTTTCGCGATCGTCCGAGGAGGGGGCAGATAGAAGGGCCCTCTCCCCAATGTATGATCTCACGTGCGGTTAGTCGTCATTAAATGAAAACATTATCCTTACCCTTCGTCTCCGCCTGTTGCTATAATATTTGCCTACTACTAGCCAGTACCGTAATTCGGCAACATAAAGGGTCCCAAAAGCGACGACGTCTTGCCCGCGTGCGTACGTTTTGCGTATATGTCGTACCGTACAAGAGCGAGAGAGACGGCCGTTACAATTATTATGCATAAGACCGTCGGCGAGGCTCTCCCATGTCAAAATATATTTATTGCTATTCCCTTGCCCGCGCCCATACCCTTGCCCCCTGCTCTTTACGTCGACCGCGGTGTGTCAGCCACCTTTGTTACCCTTTCATACGGTTATTACCCACTTGTATATCTGGCGAGCTCTATGTTCAAGAAAGGTCCGAGAAGAGAATCGCGCATCCTTTCTCCCTCTTTCTTCAATCTCTCTCTCTCTCTCTCTCTCTCTCTCTCTCTCTCTCTCTCTCTCTCTCTCTCTCT
>NW_017259437.1:1682201-1684060 GCF_001594045.1 Atta colombica
TCTCTCTCTCTCTGTCATCTCCAATCTTTCTCTCGCTCCGATTCATCGCTCATGCACGTGCACGCGTACACTCGCGCGACGAGTGCGTGCGTGCTCAGGGACGCATCTTCATTTCGGTAAGTCAAATATGAGAGTTAGAAAGAACATCGATGTATGTATATTGTGCATTCTAATAAAAAGAGAATAAATAACAAATTCGCAATAGGATATTTAATACGAGTTAAGCTGTAACTTTTTCAATGCTATATTATTTATTACAGAACTTCTATATTAATTCCATCATGGAATTAAAAAAAATTTTAATATAATTAATATTATTTAATTCTTAACGCGAGAATTTTTGACTGCAAATATTAAAATGAGAACTGAATGTTTAGTAATTTTTTAACGCTTCACAGAAATTAAAGCAGTCTCCCATTTCTGTATGGGATAAGCTTGAATAACATTCTAATCAATTTCTTAAAACATAGAAAAATCTATATATAAATTATTTTTTTTTACGTTATTTATATTTATCATTTTTACATAAAAAATGTGTATAATTGCTGAAATATCCCATCGCATCATCTCTGATCTAGTGATATACGCAAAGATTAGATTTGCATGATTTTAGTGCAACCGGCGTCGCAAATCTTTTATGCATGCCGACCTAAGCGTCGTGTCGCGTCTTATTTGCATATTAACCCCTTCCGGCGTGGCTCGTCGCCGTCACGGGGTCGTGATCTGACTTAACGCCTTTTTGCTGCCACTACACACTGCTACCCTTTACAAGTCATGCGGGAAGTACCGAGAGTCGTGACAAATACGCGTATTATCTTTTTTTGTTCGATTCCGAATGGAGCCTAAGACCCTGACCTAACCGTGGCGGTAAAGTGTAAATGAAATACTCGATTAAGAATTTTGCATTCTCAAATCCAATTCTCTCACATGGCAGTCACGTCGTATGATCTGTAAAAAAATACTTGAATTCTAATTTTTTTCATTACAATACTGAATTGTCATTTTTGCAACTTAACAATTTTTAAAAATAAATCAGATGAGATTAGGAAAAGAAGAAAATAACCGAACACAATATCCTAGAAGAGTTAGGATATTTTCATAAAACAGACATAGTGAAACTATGTACGAGCAAGAGTTAAGTGAAACGTGCGAATGCGTGGAAATGTTTCTCTCTTTATCTTATCTGGATCGTTTAAAAGGCGCGTTTAACGGCGTGCACGCAAATTACCCGTTACTTTTCTAATCTAAATCGATGCTCTTTGTTCACTTGGCGATAACTCGTGAATTACACCGATCTACACTTGGTCTCGCTTCCGTTAGAATGACAACGTGCCTGCGGAAGGCGACCGCCTTGAGTAGACGATCCGATCGTCTTATCGTGTACACCGTGAAACTCGTTGCGGACGAGAGCAAAAGATAATCACAGATATATATATTCTCGAGTACTGTGCTTACGTCTTGAACTGGTTGAAGCAGTTGCCTGGAGTTAGACTTACAACGAGATTATTCCTTCTTGAATAGTTATTTCTACACGGAAACATGAATTTGCTGAAATATATAAAAATTTAGCTATAGATTTACATACAGATCTGAAAATAATTTTGTTGGAAAATAATTACGTGGGAATCTCAAACATGCATAGATAAGCAATTCTGCAAGATATTTTAAAATTCTAGCAATTAGTTTGACATTTACATAATTATTTTGATAATCCAACAAAATTATTTTCAAATTTTCGAATTTTCTGTATACCTAGTTAAATTTTTACCTTCATTCACCAATTTTTTTTTAGTAAAACCTTTCCATATATAGACATTAAAAAATTATAAAATTAAAAAGATATAAAAATTATTAAATAA
>NW_017259437.1:1684160-1687321 GCF_001594045.1 Atta colombica
ATATTATACATTATTATATTTGGCGCAAATCATTTCACAATTAAAAAAATGTTTTTCTTTTATCTTTATGTAAAAAATGTACAGAATATTATCAATCTTTATTTAATTATAAATCATCAAAGAGAACATTGAAAATTGAGATACAATGTTGGAGTATCAGAAATATTCCACGCGAGTGACCACATTAAAAAAAAATCACGCGAGTAAAGTAGGTCAATATTTACGGGATTCTAGATAAAATCTCCATTCTATAATTCCATTCTAAAATTTTAACGATTTAAATTAAAATAAAATTTAACGGATTTCTGAGCATTATCGCTTAAATTGTGCATTCCTATTAAGTTAATATCGAGAACTTTAGAGATTTCGTCAACGAGATATAAAATTTTAAATGTCACTTTCATGGAAATCGAAGGTTGCGCGCGGCTACGAGAGTATATTGTGTATGCACGCATACACACGTGCAAAATCTTCCCGATGCTCTTTCGGTTTGCGATACTGCCGGCGTCGTTACAGGACCGTGCCTTCGGTCTTTTATGAGATTATAAATCAATGGTAGCGCGCTTAATCGCCAAATAAAGGGAGATTAAATTGCGCCGGCGAGGCATACCGGTCTCGTGCGTCTTGGAGTAAGCAGAAGACAGATATAAAACCTGGAGCTTTTATATATTCGAAGGGATCCTCCATTATAATACGCGGTTATTTAACGAGTTCTGACTTGACGATTGTTCATTCTTATTTCAAGAGAAATCGTACATTTATTTAAATATTGCTGGTGAATCTTGATGATTAAATATTAAATTAAATATTTATACGTTAAACGTATAATAAAGTGTTAGTTATAAGAAAGAAGATCAGATCTTACAAAAAAAGAAACATTGTTTCGCTGCACATTTTTGTTCAAATGACTTATTTAATATCGTGATACGTTTTTTTTTCCGCCTAGATGTTAAGGAATTATAATACAACATGTTTTTGGACTTGCAGAAAAGTCCTGAATAAGTAAATTATTACATGTATCACGATCTAGATGACCATGCACGATCTCGTCAATCACGCAACATGTCTGGCAAAACGCAATGCGAATGTAAATCACTGCTTATTGTTAATCACAATTGCGTGCAATATGCTTCTTTGAATATACATAAAATACACGCGCATATTCTTCATTGTTTAAGTGTTACTGTTCTCGTATTTCACGAAAACATATTTATCATTGAGCTTTTCCGCGTTAATTCATTCCTTATCGCACGTACAGTGCACAATTCAAAGTATGATGACACAACGATTGGTTTTCCTGTCGAAGTCGGCCATGGATTTTTTTTTCCTCCAAGTTGCTCGACCGCTCGTAACGTTATGTATTCATTTGGCGCTTCGGAACGTGCCGCTCGCGAAACGCATCGCATCTTCGTAGAAGCAGCTGCTCTCGGCACATGTGCAGTCACATGCACGAGGGCATAACGCGGGCATAACGAATCACAGTACTTCCGAGAGGAGCACCCATCACGATTCCCACAAGTGCGAGAGGGTCGCGCGCGGCGACCGTTCTCGATTGACTCTCGAGTGGCGGACGCAAAATCGCTGTTAAAAATCGGATCGGTCACGGCTCGAGGAGGCAGACAATGTCATCTTATACGACGTGGCTACCTGCGCCATCATAGCATTTATGCGCTTCGCGCTCCTCGATGGGATAAACTCGCTCTAACATGAGGCTAAACTGTCGCGATAAATGATACTCTGGAAGGTTATTAATTGTCTTTGGTTCCCGACCGGGTGCATTGTGGATCGCGAAAACATATTAACCGAAAAGGAACTCCGCTGCCTACCTTGCCATATGCTCGCGAGCGACCGTATATATACAGGGTATGAAAAATCATTCGCTGTCAAAAAATTCTTTAGAAACGGAAGAACCTTGAAGGTGAACTTATTATTAAAGATTTCATTGTGTGTTTTCTTTTTTTCTCTTTTTCGATTAAAATTCGATATCTTGAGTTGGAGTTAATCATAGCATGATTTAAATATGTTATCAACTAAAGCTTACTTAAACTTTTTATTGAATTTTTATTTATCCATAAAATTTTAAAAATTAAAAGTTTCAATATTTAATGTAATTTGTTTCTGACTAATTTAAAATTATTAATTAGGCTCATATAGTCATTACAACTATTATGATGTCGTATTGTTTGTCTAACTATTTTTAAAAGAACGCCGCTTTCTACACCTTATATACTGGCGCATTAATACATCTGTATATACTCCCATTGAGAATGTGCAAGCCGATGCACAAAATCATTTTTCAAAGATTCGATCGACGTGTCTGTGAACTGTGAATGAGCGACTACCATCCATCAAGGGGATCGTTAAAAACGCATCGACACCAATACAAATTGCATTTTGCTTCGTTTCTAGAGCTTTTCCAGAACCAATACAATGTATTCTGTATCGTTTCTAAGGCTTTTCCTTTCATAGATTTTATAATATGGCAAACTACATTCTCTTCCTCTTGATCATATATGTATGTAGATATGTAATAAACAGATGATAAATTATAGGCATTTGCCTAAAAATTCCAAGTAAAATAATTTTATCCAATATGGCTCTAAGCTTCGCGATTTTTGCTGAATCCAACATTGAAAACTGGTGGTCAAAGTAGAACACATTTCTGAACATTAATTGAAAATATGAAACATTTTCAATAATTACATGGGTGCGGTGAAGATTTAACTATCATGTATCTTATATTTACAGCAAGTAAGCTATTTTGGACAATTACCCTAATTTTTTTTTCTTTGTCGTGAATAATGATAATTGATCTAATTTACTAATTAATAACACTAGACATAAAATTGCATTCAGTAAATCTACGCAGAATTTACACTTAAAAAAGATTTTATTTAAAATTACTGAAACATTCAGAAAGAAGGATTTTACTGGAGTATCTAAATATTTAGCTAAATGTAGATATGAAAATAATTTTGTTGAACATAAATTAATAATCAAAATAAATTAATATGTAGAACGCTTAAACATTGATGACAATGCTGCAAAAAGTTGTAACATTCTATAAGCAACCAGATTGAGCGTTCTACATAATTATTTTGAGCCAAACAAAATTATTTTCAGATTTGTATTTTATTTTTAATTTTTTATTATTTTATTTT
>NW_017259437.1:1687421-1693235 GCF_001594045.1 Atta colombica
TCTTTCCGAACAAGAATATTTTTTTTCAAATTATTATTAAACTGACTATTATTATTAAACTGACATACAATTTTTGCGAAAAAGAATATTTTACAGGTTGTTTATGAAGTTTCGTTTAGAATCTAAAAAGTCATTAAAAACTTTCCGTCGTATATATTGTTCATGCTTGGTGAGAGAACCAGTTTTCTTGAAGTCTTTTCTCTTCACTCATCTCCATCGTTTTGCCGAAAACTTTTCATATTCCTGTGTGTTCGCGCAAGATCCTGTTTATTTTATGTAATCCGATAATAGTCGATTATATACGCCGTTGCATTTATTTGAGTGTAATCCTTCCGCGCATAATTAAGCGCCGATAACATCGAGACGAGGAACTTTCGTGCACAAATGCGTGCGCGCGCGCGCGAGCGAGTGTACTCGAACGCGTATCTCAGGTGATATATCGACTCCTTCTTTCGAGTAGATTCATTGACTCATTAACGCACTGAGAAAAATCACCGGCCGTATATCACGACCCGGACAGTAATCAAGTGCTCATTCTTAACGCGCTGTGTAATAAATATGTGAATTAATACACCTCCGATTAATTATATCGCGCAAACTGCGTTTCTAATGTGTACTCTCGTTGCCGCGAAGAATTATAACGGCGGACGCGCCTGCGAATGCCATGGAAAAATGATTATACCCAGTTTGCGCAAAGTGTCTTGTAAACGAGATTCCTCGGATGGTATATTAGAAAGTATCCCGAATTAGCATCTTCAAGCGTAAGCGATCGCCGTTTATCTATCTTCATAGAATGTGTGTAGTTTACTGAAAGTTATCCACGTTCTTTAATTCTCCGAAACTGACAGTGGAACTATTAGACCCACACTTAATTATAAATATCTTTGTCAAAAATGTCAAACAATTTTCTTTATGTTATATCTCCAAAAATTTATATTATTCTTATTAAAATATTTAATATTCATTCTTTTTTGTTTTCATGACATTAATAAATATATTTTGATTAATATAAATTAAATTAAGGTTTTATATATCCAACATCAGTAATTGTATTATAGATTGGCTCAAGGAAAAACCAAAATTAAAAAGCTAAGCCGCAAAAAGAATCAGATATAAAGAAACATTATAAACTATTGTCTTAATGATAATCATCGTTGTATTGACGATGATGATACTATTAATTTTATCATTCCATATCTCTCTCTTCATCAAACAATTTTTCTTTTTTTGGCAGCAACTGTCGCAAGTGATCGAGATGCTGCCGTAATCTTTTCATTTCTTCTTATGTCTCGCTTGTGCCTCGCGCTCGTGACCCATATGAATCACATGCGCTTTTTACTACTAGTCATCGTTCATATCCTGATACGAGAACTTCGCACCGATGTGAACTAGTTCGAGGTTCAAGAAAATTATTTGTCACAATATAGAAAAAACACATTATGTAATTAGCTTCATTTACATTTTATTCTCAAGGAGATAGTAACTTAACACTATTAAGGAACAGAAAAAATTACCCAAGTGAAAATTTCATACCGGTGAGATACCCAATACAAATTTTCAATATTGAGTATCAGCGCGATACTAAATACCTGGTATAATACTGGTAAAACACTGGGATGATAGCACAATGGGCCAAGATTTGGAATACAGTACTATTAGAATACTATTATATAGTACGGGATTACAATATTATAATAGTATCCAGAATTAGTACATATATTGTAACTAATATCGATATTGATTTTTAATATCATAACAGAAACACAATATTGTAAAAATCGTTATTGATTCATAATATATTGCAACAGTATCAAATATTAATATCTATTTTTAATTATATTTTTATCATAAGTTATAAGTATTTTTATTATAAGTATATAGTACTAATATTGTATAAAAAGTCCGTACCAATTCTCTATACCGCAAAAGGCATATGGCCAATTCAAAAAAGGTTACAACTCCAAACGGAGAAGGCAGAAGTGACGATGCCCGCATTTTATAATTATATGTCATAAACATATTTTTCACATTTTTTTCGACGAATCTGCGTAAACATTTTTATTTATTTTCATAATAAAAGATATAAAAGAGAAAGAAATTTTGTCGATTATGAAAATGATGATCAAGCGACGCGTAAAGTCGGCACGGAGAAAGGGTTATAACGACAGTAGCAGGGGTAAGAAACAACAAAGAAAGCACTCCCGACTCTCAGGTCAAAAAACACCTCATAAAGGGATAAACGTCACACAGAATTCGTGTTTAATGGCGCGTAAACTACGATATGCCTCTGTCTGCAGGTATATGGGCGGCATAGACGCGTGTGAGCACGCATACGAGAGACTTAGGACGTGACCCTTCCGGTTTCATCGTCATCGTTGTCGCTATCGAGGCCTGTAAGTTGATATTTAGAGCAGGTACGACAAGTCGATCGACTTCATTAACGCACCGATGCCAAGCAAATATTGACTCTATCCACAGAAACTGGGGTACGAGGTACCGCATGTTTACACTGTTGGCTCCCCCATGACCCCCTTTTCTTCTTGAGTTCTTACTCTTCTCTCGTTTCACTTCTTCACTGCGTGCATTACACCACGAACTGCGATCTACCAAAGTCAACGACATCGGTGACTAAATTGGAAGAAATCACGCCAATTGTTTTGTTCTCGCGTTGCATCGATGCTCGTATTGGCCACTGACTGCATTCAGCAGAATGTTTATTTTCCAACTGTAGAAAGTTTTCTTTTCGCTAAAAATAGAATTATTCTCATACATATAACAAAAGCTCGCAGTAACATTCCTGCAACATTAATGCAATATTGCTGGAATATTGCAATGTTGTTGGAATGATCTGTATGGAATTTGTCTAGATTTAAAAGTATAATCGAATCAGCACAAAAAAATTTCGAACAGTTGCAAGATAAACATTCTGCTGAAAGCAGAACGACTATTGATTGAAACGTTCTGCGATATTGTACGAATTTGTATGCGAGACAAACCGCAGGATCGAGCAGATATTTCGAAGTCAACGCAACTTCGCGTACAAAGAGATCGATCGCAATGATATAAATTAACCTTGGCCCACATTAATCCCCATGAACTATCTACCGATAACAATTACAACGTGATGATTTTTTATAAAATCAATAGAATCAGCCATGTAAATGGTACAGTTTACCGGTTACGGCGCGACGCACCATCCAGTGTGAAGGCCTGACTTATGTGCTCTCCTCTGTGATTTATTGCAAATCACGGCACATACACCACTTGCTTCTCGAAGGTATACTGTTCCCCTCGGTTATTAGGGCGATGGAATTTTTTACGTTACGCTTGCAATTGCTCCACCTCCGACGTTCGCATCTCGGCCTTTACCTCTCGCGTCTCGACCTTTCGCGCTTATTGTTTTCTTCGTATTCTCGACGTGCATCTTGCGCCGTTCCTATATCTGTTCGTTCGAGAGCACGCGCGATCCGGTGGCTCCGTTATACGTACACTTTGCTCTATTTGGTTTTGTATTAGGTTTCTCGTTGCTCGAACTCTTAAACCCATTTAGAATCGAGTCTCGGACTCAAATGCGTTAAAAATGTCGGGAAATGGTCGGTCGAGATCTTCACACCGAATGTTTTCAGCACGAACATTTTAAAAACATATTACAAAAATGCATTATTTAAATCCTGTAATTTATTTAAATTACCTTGCTTAAACCGTATACTTTAGAAATATATACTTCCTCATTTTACATATGACGTTATTTATATTAATTTGATTTGTTACAAATGTTTTAAAATTTAAATCTACATAATATATAAAGGAGAATATATGAGTCTGTGGTTCTTAAAGATGACATTAAAATTAGCATCGAAATTAGAGACACGCGGACGTTAAAATCGTCAGCTTAATTGGTCGTTCTGATGATTGTCATAAACAAAATTTGGCCGATCAAGAGAGCAGATCAAATAGGAAAGAGAAGAAGAATTCTTTGCTTCATCAATGAACGTGCAACGAGCGAAGGAAGAAGGTTAACGGGTGTTAAACAATTGCGTTGTGAAAAAAACTTAAAATCTTAACGAAATCGATTTTTCCTTCTCCTCTTTTTTTCCAATTCGTTCCTTTTCCATTTTATCATCTGTCTTCGTTGATAAATACAGCCAATTTTCTTCGAAGGCACAATTATAAACATTCGGCGACGCACGCGAGATCATGTCGGAGCTCTAATTACTGTCACTTCGAATTCTCATTAAACTAGTTTTTTTTTTCATCCATCATTCTTTCAAGGAACTTTATTTTCCGGACTGTATACACCAACTTAAACGACTACTGGTCACAGTTATATTTTTAAATCAACGAATCCGCAGGTGATCTCCGTCCCAAAACAGCTCACCAGTATTCGCGGCGGGCAAATACAGTTAATTTTTTGCGTGCACTCTTAACGTATCATTTAACATGTGCAGCTTGTCACAATATAGTGTCACGAGATGTTTACAAGAAATACTAACCAAGGATCAGAAACGTAAACTTTTCAGTGTGTGTGAAGCTAGCGTCTCACTTGGTGGAAACTCATTAAATATTGAGAGTTCTGTATTATTATATAGAATTTATTATATAGAATTTATTTTCAATAGTTCTATAGTTCTATATAGGATAAACAAATAATTCCGACTGTTAAAATCGAGAAATCCAAAATTCAAAATGAGACGTCAGGTTCACACAGGGCCAACTTCATCTAAAAACGTTTTCAGCCACATTTTCTTATAGAATTTGAAAAGATGCATAGTTCTACAAAGAGTTCTGACGTCTAATATTGTTATTTTGATTTTTAAACAATTTATTTCCCTAAAAAATGGTCTTTACAGAAACGAAAATAAAACGCTGTCTGATGTTAAAGAATTTTGTTAGTTTTATGGTACTTTTCGTATAGTTCTGAATGTATCCTAACGCTTTCCGAAAAGTTCTGATGATTTGTTAATTTTTTAAACAATTTTTATCATCCAAGAAAGACGCGTTTCAGGGAACAAGTGTGAGACACTGATCGATAGCGTTAAGACACATTCAGAACTACATGATAAGCACCATATATCCCACAGAACTGTCGGAAATCGGCCAGCGTCTCACATCTATTCTCTGAAAGGCATCTTTTTCAGGTGATAAAAATTGTTTAAAAAATTAACAAATTATTTTTATCATCAGAACTCTTCAAAAAACGTTAAGAACTATACGAAACATTCAGAACTATGCGAAAAGTACTATAAAACTAACAAAACTCTTTGAAATTTCAGACAGCGTCTTTCATCTTCCTGTAAAGACCATTTTTTAGGGAAAAAAATTGTTTAAAAATCAAAATAATATTAGGCATCGGAACTCTTTGTAAACCTATGTATCTTTTCAAATCCTATAAAAAAAATGTGGCTGCAAAATGTTTTTAGACAAAAGTTAACCTTGCGTGAACCTGGTTTCTCATTTTGAATTTTGGATTTCTCGGCTTTAATGGCCGAAACTATTGTTTATCCTATATAGAACTATAGAACTATTGAAAATAAACTCTCAATATTTAATGAGTGTCAACCAAATGACGCTAGCTCAGTATATACAACTCAGCATATACAGAGGCTATTTTGGATAAAATTTCCTATCTTTTTTTCACCTTTACTTTCTTTACATGTGTCTTTTGTAAACCTGTATTTTGCTCATTATCAAAAAGAAAGAGGACACGTGGCGATTAAATTATAATATAAATTATAATATTAAATTATAATGTAAATCAATGAGCTATGAAAACCAAATCATGTATATGTATATATATATATATATATATATATA
>NW_017259437.1:1693253-1707023 GCF_001594045.1 Atta colombica
TATATATATATATATATATATATATATATATCAAATATAACGGTATACAACTTTATAAAGTTTATGATTCAAACTTTGAGATCTGGTTTCTCCAGTTTTTCTAGTAATTTAGAATCAGAAATTTTTATACCGCGATGATCGAAATACTTACGCGACGAGAAACATCGACCATAACATTCTTATCGGATCATCAATGGTCTAATTTTATTCCAGTTTATTCGAAAAATAAGTTCCTAGCTCCGACACAGTCGAGGCAGATGGCACCGTTTGCTGAGATAACGCTGATTTATGATATGCCAGTGGGTTAAAACGAGTTTCGATTCGAGTGTTACGAGAGAAGGAGGGGAAACGATTCAGGAAAGAAGAGAACCTAATGATTTTTCAGATATCCATTTCATGCTCATAGGCGAAGATCTAATCGACCTAAAAAATACCGAATCTCTACCGAAAGATATACATAAATACTCTTATATAAACGATATGATATATCATTGTGAATTTACGTTGCGCTTTATGTAGTGTAGTTTATAGATGTAATAGATATAGACTGCGCATTCTCTGATCTTAACTTGTGTGTTCCGTTAGAAAGAATTTAATATCACATCAGAAAAAAATTTCTGTTGTTGAAAATGAATGAACCAAAAGATTCTGATCAATCAGAATTCTGTCTCAAGTAGAATTATAATAGATTTAATCAGAAAATTCTAATTTATTCATTACCAGAATTCTATTTAATGCAACCAGACTTTTTTTTTCAGTGCAGCATCTCTTTTCAACTTTAGCTCGAAAAAGAGAAAGAGAGAAAGAGATATGCTTCAAGTTATTTCACTCGTTCTATCAATAACGACAACTTCATAGGAATGCACAGTCTATTCTTATTATATATAGTGTAATCTAAAAATATTTAAGCGACAGAACAATAAAAACAATTGAGATATGACTCAGGATATTTTCTCCATATTATCACCGTTAGCATACCCTTAATCGAAACTTCAACATATTTCCAATTACTTTTCTCGTACTCCAAATCCTGTTCGAACATCCGTAAGATATCGTGGGAGGAATAAAAATCGAAGCGAACGTTGAAAACCGGTTCGCCGCCCCACCATCTCGTAACACCGCACTTTATTCTTCCAAGGATGAGCCGAAGTAACTGACTCTGATCTAACTGACTATATCTCCTTCGAATAACTTCTATAATTTCTATAATTGCAGATGAACCAACAGTGCAGGGTATGCGACGAACCCGCAGCGGGGTTTCATTTCGGAGCGTTCACATGCGAGGGTTGCAAGGTAAGAAGAATCAGATAATGATGAAGTTTTGTAAATAATGAGATTACCAGATATAAATCCCGGTTACATGTCCGCGTACGCGGACTTTGTAATGTGACGCCAAGAATTCACACGACGACATCTCGTCATACGCTCCGTTCATTGTCGAGTCGCATGTTATGTAACATTTGTGATGCAAATTCCACACTTTAAAGAATAACACAAGCCTAATTAGTCGAGCGTGACAGTTTCCATCACGTTTTTAAGGAATAAGTAAATAATTTTCACATGATGCGAAATAATAAAACGAACTTTGCAATGATTGAAAGAAAATCAGTAAAGGATTAAATAAATGATTTAAAAGATAAAGAAATATCTATGTGAAAAAATATATTTATATAAGTATACAGGTTTCCAAAAAATATCAGACAAGATTTTTCTATTTTCTAAACAATTCTAAAAATATGTAAGTTATTAAGACTTTACAATAGCAATTCTCTTTCAGAAATATTAGTTATTTAGGTTTTACGATAACAATATTCTTTCGACTATCTGTTCTATAAAAATAGATAAATATAATAAAAGTTTAATCCAGAGAGAAAAATGTACGAAGTATTAGGTACAATTTTGCTTCCGCCGTTTTTTTTCCGAAATTCGAGGCTTTATTGTAAAAAACTGGTTATACATTTATGATTCAAAGTATTGTCCATCGCTGGCCACTACTTTCTCCCATCTTTCGGATAGTGTACGAATCCCGCGTCGAAAAAACTGGTCATCTTTTGAGGCTATCCATGAATCGATCCAATTTTTTACTTCTTCATAAGACCGGAAGTGCTGGTTAGCCAGGCCGTATGCCATTGATCGAAACAAGTGATAGTCAGAGAGAGCAACGTCTGGAGAAATACGGCGGGTGGGGTAGGACTTCCCATTTCAACGTTTCCAAGTATGTCTTGATCACTTTCGCAACATGGGGTCGAGCATTGTCATACTGAAAAATCACTTTATCGTGTCTCTCGTTGTATTGCGGCCATTTGTCTTTCAATGCTCGGCTCAAACGCATCAATTACGTTCGATACCGATCGCCTGTGATTGTTTCAGTCGGTTTTAACAGTTCATAATACACTATGCCGAGCTGGTCCAACCAAATACAGAGCATGACCTTGGAGCCATGAATATTTGGTTTGGCCGTCGACGTGGAAGCATGGCCGGGAACTCCCCATGATTTTCTGCGCTTGGGATTATCGTAATGAACCCATTTTTCGTCCCCAGTCACAATGCGATGCAGAAATCCCTTCCGTCTTTGCCTTTCAAGCAGCTGTTCACAAGCAAACAAATGCCGTTCAACATCTCTCGGCTTCAATTCGTACGGCACCCAATTTCCTTGCTTCTGAATCATTCCCATGGCTTTGAGGCGTTTTGAAATGGCTTGTTGAGTCACTCCCAATGATCGTGCCAATTCTTCTTGATTTTGACACGAGTCTTGCTCAAGTAATGCCTCCAATTCTGCATCTTCGAAAATTTTCTCTCTTCCACCGCTATGCCGGTCTTCGAGGTCAAAATCACCGTTCTTGAAGTGTTGGAACCACTCACGACACGTTCTTTCACTAATAGCGATCTCACCATAAGTATTTGAGAGCATTCGATGAGCCTCAGCTGCAGATTTCTTCATATTGAAGCAAAAAATTAAAACCTCCCGCAAATGACGAGAATTTGGCTCGTAAACTGACATTTTCAATCGAGAATAACTTTATGATGCAGACACAAATCGACTAATGTTTCTATGGGGTTATGTTGACAGATGCCCAAGTTTATTGTATGACGTCTATGATCTATTTATTTCGACCACCACTTACCGCTAAAGCCATCTATAGGAAAACGGCGGAAACAAAGTTGTACACCTATTAACATAAGGGGTGACAATAATTCAATAGCAAAAAGAAATTATTATCGCGCGTGCATGATGTTTTGTAGGAAATTTGAAATGTTTTAGATTATAAATTAATAAAGATTGCATATGAAACAAATTAAGGAAGGGTATACAGTCAAAAAAATGACTATTTTTGTGAAACTTCATTTTTTAATAGTATTTTTTAATAGTATTTTTATCAATATTTTATATTAGTGAGTATTATATAAAATTTTTGTATTAAAAATATTAACAAATAGCGCCAACAGAATTGTTGCCAAGTTTATCCGTTCAGTTTATCTGAAAAAAATTTAATCAAGATCTATGTTCCCTTCTCTTCTTTTTTATAATATTTAATTCTATCATTAACGAAAAAATAATATAATATTACACACAGAAAATTCAGAAAAAAAAAATAAATATAGATTTCGAAAACGTACTATACTTTTGAGAAGAAATATAATAAAGTGAGACGGTGATTTATTACCGATTCGTCTTTGGAAAGACAATCGTCGACAAAAAGCGGGCGGAAGTAGTTTCTACGGTATTAACCTGCTGCGAAGACTTCGTGAAGTCGTAAAAATCGATACACCGGGAATGAGTTGACGTATGCGATGCGTGCACGCGTTTCGCACTCTAGTTTAAAGAAGAAGCAACTCAAATAAGCCGTAACGAATGCGAAAACGAAAAGATTGCTGTGGTAGGGATCCTCGTGGTAATCACGGTCAACGAAAAGAGGTGAGAAAGTCCGATATGTGAAAAAGGCGAGCACACGAGAAGTAACTGAAAAAAAAACTTCTGCCCGGTTCGAATCCGTAAGTGGATGAGAGACTCGAGCGCGACCAATCGATTATCTTGGATCGTCCCCGTTCGAAGCTTTGCGTTGTGATGAATCGCGATGAATGTTCTGGAAATAACGACGTATGGGTTGATAACATATCTCGAAAACGTACCGCTGTGTGTTTACCTCCATTGTAACAATCGCATAGTAAAAAATGATCCAATTTTTCTTTAGCGCTTTATTCTGTCCTGTTATTCTGCAGCAACAATGAAGACCTTACGACGACGTTACGAAATAAATTCTTCGAAAAATCATCTTGAAGGAACCGACGTGTCTGTTTCTCTTAGACAAATATGGGATACGCGCAGAAGTGGAAAGCTACGAAAGAAGGGATCTTGTCTAGATCGCGGTTCACTTCCGCGTGTCGAACGCGAGGATCGACACAGTAGGGAGTAATATTCAACAGGTGAATTCCGGGTTGTGCACGTGCGTCGGAATGCGTACGCCTATAGTGCGCAAGCATATTGTATCGACAAACTACGACGACGACGATCGAATCTCGTTAGACCACGCTTTAGGTCTTCGAGGGATGTTGACCCTTGGCTCTCGTTCTTTCATCCCACTAATGTGTGCTACACACCGTAGAATATCAGTACCGCATACTAAGTGACCCATCCGATAGTAATTGGATCTCATTAAGGCAACAACGGGTTACTCCGGCTCACGCGTTCAGTTTCCCGGAGACGAAGTAGCAGATAACGCCTTTTAGGTCAATTAGATTCTCCTCTTGAACGAAAATAAGCTGGGAGACTCTAGAAAGGAGATCGCTTCTGCTGATATATCGCTATGCCAGGATCTAAAATAAAAGAGGCAGTTGAGTATCTCAATCGAATTTGTCAAAAATCTATCATAAGTTGTTTCTTGCAGCATTTTTAAATAACAATATCGAAATTAATCTCAGTTTGTATCACATATAAGAAAGGTTTTATTAATCAGAATTAAATATAAATTTTTGAATGAAACCAATTCTTATACGCGTATACGTTTTGTCTTATTTCCGTTACATTTACGATCGCTAGTCATCGATTTGCGATGTAGTCATTATCATTCATATGTAAGTGAAATTAATTTAAGTGCTCTGTTTCGCATGTTTAATTAATGATCGTGGATGGCCCGATATGATTGTAGGAAATGCAATACCGTTCGAGAAATTAATATCACCATCATATCGCGTATGTCATTTTAGTTGTATAACTATATACCAGCGAGAAGGGACGCCATGTGGATGCTCTCACAGAGTTTCGATGCTATCGCGAGAAATATAACGGCGTCCCCATCGTAGTCCAGATATGGAAAGAACAGAACAAGGATGAGAAGGAAGACGACACGAAAATATAGCAGCGAGAATTATATGCATGCACATTAACACGCAACAAGCATCACAAGTGCACACTAAAGTCTGATTTTTCATTTTCTGATTAAATTGTGGTTAGACTTAATCTGATGATAATATAAATTTATATTTTTCTGGTTATGGTCAATTACATTTAAAGTTACTATTATAAAACCATTAGTTTAACGTTAATAGAAAACACAATTTTTACTTATCAATTAAGATTATGTCTAAATTACAAGTTAACCAGAAAATTAAAAACCGGTTCTTAGTTCTATAATCTTCAGTTTCTAGCTTAAGGTTTCAAGTCAAAAGTTTTTAGTCTCATCGCGGAACGAACGTTTGGAAATATTTGAAATAATTTAACGGTTAGGTCGTTGCGCACCGCGGTCACGGACGAAGGAACGAGGGACATTCATTAGCATACTAACGACTGCCTCGAATTCTTTGCGTAACATCGAAAAGAGGACGATCTTTTCCATTCCCTTCTGTTTTCTTCGCGCACGACGACGATGGCAAAGCAAACGATGACAACGACTATAGATCCATTTCATTCTACACCTTTCCTCCAATCTTTCCGGTTTCTTCCTATTTTTAGTATCGCAAAAAGAATGTGCACGTGTTCTGCACTTATAAAAGAATTGAAAATACATATAATGTCCTCAAAAATATGAAGAATAAAATGATTATTGATTGAATGATATCAATATCTCCTGTAATTATAAGAATAAGATATATTCTTTTGTCAATTCATGTCGAGGAACAAAATAAATTTGAAAGCAATGAAACGAATCTAAAGTCAATATGTGGTAAGTAAAATAAATGCAAATGTCAGCCATAGAAGGCTTTTGCTTCTTTTAAGTAAGAGAATACCGCGGCTAATTGCGCCATAATGTAAATAACTCGTGCGTGGATGATGCGTTCCTGTTTCATGTTCCTGTTTCACGCCTTGATTTCTCGGAGTACATCGGCAAAATTTCACATTTGTCGTTCTGAACGCGTTCAAATAAAGGAGAGCCAGGTCGTTTGAAGGCCGAGCGTGAAGCAGAGCTGCAGACAGGATCACCAAAAGACACCAATTCGTTGTGACGCGTCGCATATGAATGCGAGCGAATGACTTAACTTCTTCCTCTCTCGTTCCTCTCGTTCAGCTTCGTTGTTCAGTCAGTCCCGGTGCACTAATTTGCAGAATCTCGTTTGCTTGTTAGGAGAATCGTACGCCGGAAAGCGACCGAGATTCAGGTCAGGCGTCGCGTTTATTTATGATGCAAATGCCATTGTTTTTCGGGCCTCAACGGCCTGCGCATTATGCGCGACCGACATCGTAAAAATTCTTTAACGCTTCTCGCCTTGCTCCTCTCCCTCTCTTCAATCGAAAAAATGGCGCATGATTCAGGGGACGCGTTTATTCATCGTTCGACAATGAGGACCCGTCCGAAAAGTCGAAAGCACGACGACGACCGATCGAGGACAGTTGAGGCACAAAAGCGTCATTCCTGTGACCAAAAGTAGTCTGGACTACTTTCCAGGCGAAGGAGTCACCACATTAAACTCCGATTTTTTACTCCGATCTCAGTCGGGTATACGCCAAGTTTCCGGCGACGACGAGAATCCGAAAAGACACTTAGGCGAGTAATAATGATTTCCGGCGAGCGATACACGATCGAACGGCGGAAAAGGATGAGACGTTTCAAAGAGTCGACAATGCACGTACAATGCATAGAAATTGTCCTTCGAAAGTACAGAGTATCATAACGAATCGCAATATTCATTTGGATAATCTAACGATTATACACTTGAACTTTTGTTAAATCAGGGAAGCGATCTGACGAGATAAAATAACACACGTAAAGATAATATGAAATGTCTTGAGAGATTAAACGGATGTAAAAAAAAGATATTGCCGTTACGGTCGCCAAAAGATTAAAACGTGAACAGATGGCTAGCGATTAAGCACACACTTAAGGAAAATCAAGGAGCACGTTCGAAGTCTTTGATGACGGCGAACGGAACGAAAGTGGCAGTCCAGTGAAGGAGATAACACTCTGAGAATAGCATGGTAAAAATTGTTCGGCCGTTCGATTTCCTCGAGCACCGACGATTTCTCGGCCGCAATAGATTGTCGAAGTCCTGTCACGAACGACAGATTAAGCGACCAGTTTGGATTTTCCCTTTTTCGTGCTAGCTCCGAGTATGCCAGTCCACTCTCGTACAACGATATATATCGGCTCGTGACGCCCTTTAGACACCGCCATCGGGTAGGTCCACATCTCATATGTCACCGTCGAGAACAGCGTTCTCCTTTTGTCGCAATTCACCTCGTGAATCGCGGTGATTCGCAAAATCGCAATAGCCAGTAAAGAAAAACCGAGTTTTTTACTTCATCGATTGATCAATCGCGTTACGCGTAAATACAACTTTTACAAAGCAAAGTTGCATCTGCACATAATGTGATTGATCAATCGATGAATTAAAAAGTATATGGCCCATATTCAAAACGCGCTTTTATCTCTGAAATTCTATAGTACGCATAACGTAAAGTATGGTATGCTAACATCGTAAGCGCGTTCTGACAGATCTATGTATGCCTTAAGCACGAAAAAGATTGTTTTAACTATTTAAAAAATTAAGATCTATATAGGTCTAAATTTTTTAATAAAAATAATTTTGTTCGACAAAAAAAAATTATGTAGGACGCTTAAATCGATTGTTATAAAATTAAATTTTTTTTCAGCACTGCTTAAGCAGCCTACACAATTATTTTAATTAGTCCAACAAAATTATTTTTAGATCTTTATCATTCTGATAAATTTTGAGATACTTCAGTAAAATCGGTTTTTCCGTGTGACTATTATTATTAATGGATATAAGAGAACAAAATTAATTATACAATACACGAAAAAAGAGAAAAAAGAAGAAGAGGAAGGATAAAAAAAATATGCATCATGAAAAGAAAAGATGTGTTCAAGGAATATACATTCGTATTAAGAACACCGTAAGCTGATTATGGACCCAATCTTTTCACGATATCTCTACTGGTACAATTAGCTCTCTCGTAAAGCGACATTAAGATGGTCATAAGGTGGCGCATGTTAACATACGGCAAGAATCCGCGAGTAGTTCGCAGTTCCTTTTCGCGTCTGCCTTCCTAACTCGCCGCACGTCGTATGTGTATGTACACGCGAAGCGGATCAGTCGTCGACTTCGTGGAAGCGCTTTTTAACTGCGACTATTACGTCTTCTAATTGCCGGCCATTTAAGTACCGCTGCGAAACAGATACCACGATACTGGGAGACCGCGAGCGAAGAGCGCAAGATTCGAGGAGCTTAGCGCCGGCCTATGAGTCGACGCTAAGCACTCAAGCGCAGTCATAGCATTGGATAATTGCAGACGCGGCAGATTGCACCGGTTCAGTTGCGACGTGTTCAGTTTTGGTAACGCTAAAAGCCGCCTGATCTATCCTATGTGCTAAATCGCATATCAATATTATATCGTGTAGAATTATTTCCATTATATGACTAAAATGAGACTGTAAAAGAATCATCGAATCGATTTGGCCGATTATTTTGTAATTAAATATCTGCTAATTAATATAAATAAAAAAAAAGGAATTTTCGCTATTTTGTTCTATATCAGATACGTTTATGGATATCTTATTTTTATTCTTACTGTTTTCATTATTCTTAGATTGCATCTTGCTTTCATGTTTTTTTCTTAAATTAAAAGTTTTTTTTATGACAATTTTTTTAATTGCGTCACTTCTAAAATAAATGAATGATATATAAATATTCGCAATATATTTAAGTTTAGGTTTGTAGATTTGCCAAGCCTAAATGACTATGTCCTAATGACAGATCAGTCACCCCAGCGGAAAAACCGCGACTTATTTTTCTCTTGGGCGGTGTTGGTCAACACAATTCTGAAACGTCGCGACATCATTCAGGAAGGAAACCGCGAACCGCGCTTCAGCACACCGCAGTGATCAACCGATCGTATAAAGCGGCGATTTATGATCGGTATGAGTACAAGTACAGTAGAAGGGAAGAACTGCATACGTATGTGGGCCAAACCGCGCGGTGACCGTCGGTTTTATGCCCAGTTTACGAGCTAATAAATCGCGATCTATGAAAGGATCTGTCGATCCAACAACGTTTTACGCTGCCGCCTTGTCGACAACCGGCGCTTCGAATTATTGCTAAACTCGCGATTCCTAGATTGTCATCCTTATCCATTCTAAATTAAATCTTTGCCCGCAAAGAATAATAATAACACTGAAGAACAAATCATTTCTTATATTTTTTTTCAGCAGCTAAAAATAAGCAGCTATACATAAGGATATATTTTTGCTATTTATTAGTCTTTCTTTTCAATAAGTTGTAAGCTTTAAATAAAAAAAAATATCGTATCAAAGACGCCGAGATGATCACGCGGCAATTGAAATGTTTAAGATTTGAATGATAATACTGCAACGTGAGGACGGTATCGGCATCGCGCAAAGGGTTGATACGATCGCGTGAACTAAATAGCAAAGTCCCTCGAGCACGAACGACCAACCATTCTTGCCTGTGGCCCAGTTCACGCCCGAGTGATCGCATCGTTCTGTTACTACACAAACGGCGCGCCCTTGGGAAGCAATAATTAGCATTCAACGGACGCGCGGCTTCGTAAGTCGTTGTCGTCGTCCTGCGCAACCGATGTCCAACCGCGACGTCGACATCACGTTTTCAAACGCGGTCGATCTTTTCAGAACGATCGCGTTACGCAAACGAAAAGAGACCGATTGGTGCAATCCTAAATTCATCGAAGAGAAGAGAGTTAGCCATTGCGACTAACCGCAATGAGCAAAAGAAACGGCAGCAAAGTGCGACGTGCGATAAGACGTACGTGTTGTCCTAAATGCATACATATGCAATTTACCTAAGCTGTCTTTGAAATGTAGACGAAAGGGTTGCAGCCGGCTACCGTTACCGCGCGGGTCAATGAGGATCAATGAGAGCCCATCGCAAGTGTCACGTTCTCCAGATGTCTCGTCTCTTGGCTGTCACGGAGTTATAGAAATATAGTAAATTTAATCGGACACCTCTGTTTTTGACTTGTCCCTGATTTTTATCGCTGTCATTAATTGAGCTTGTTTAACACTTGTCGTTCTTTATATATTATTAATGCATATGCGAGATATTCAGGATGGTAGTAAATAAAAACATGTTTTCTATCGTTCGCTAAAAGCACCTGTCACTGCAGTTCATCGCAAACGGAAATTATTATAGCATCGTTTGCTCGAAACTTAACAGTATATATTCTATTACTTTTGCGTTAACGCGATAGACAGCGATAGAAGACTACCGTTTCCATTTATTGCTACGTAGTCGCCTAGATATATTGAATTACATGATCGCGTTTTATGCTAGAGCAGACGCGAATTGCGGCTTCAATAACGAAAGTACATTAATGGACAATCAAGTTTAAAGAGGGATTGAAAACATAATTATTTCGTATATGATGTTATTATTCTAGCTTTCTCCGATTTTTTTCGTTCGCTTAAATGGAATATCAGAACTGCATCGTTTATCAAGATCCTGGTTACTATTTTTTTTTTTCAATAATCATGTCCAAAATACGTTTGCATAAAAAATTACATATAATAAACACACACAAATTTCAGTTCTTCATCTCCTGGCAGCCTAGAATGAAGAGGCAAGGAACTTTAATTTAACACACACGCACACATAACCCTCTCTCTTTTTCTCCGTAATTATTTTCATGTCAGAAATATTAATATGAAAAAAATCAAGTAGAGCGCCATTTAAATGAGTGATAGCGCACTTCAATTCGCAAGATAATCCGAAAGGCTAGAATTAGATTAGAATGATAGAATAGGTAAATCATGGTAGAATATGTTCGCCAGAGACGCATAATAGTCTGAAGAAATAATTCTCGGGTTTGCGGTGATCCATTTTGCAGAGTTTTCAACTGTCTCCGTGAGTCGTATCTCTTCTCGCCCGTTCTTCACCGAGAGGAGTCTTATCTCTTCTCCTGAGAAGCGGATCTCGAGTATAGCTGTGCACGCATCCAGCATCGTTCTTTTTCTCTCCCAAAGGTAAACGCGAATCGTCCTCGTGCATCAATCCGTACTCGTCTGTCCCAAGAAGAGACCAATATATATACATTCGAATGCTTCCTCTTTCTTTGAATTGAGGCGGATTCTAATGTAAGCAAATAGCTTCCGAGGACAAATCCCCGCGACCATATCGGCGTACCATAAAAATTTCTAACATACGATCTTGCCGTTCTCAACACTGACTACCGTAAAAGCGAAGATAAAACGAAAGAGCGAACAGCCGCGACGATTCTCTCTGGACAATTAACATCGTACTATAAGTCACTTTTTAAGCATTTTAATTGTTCCGAAATATTATCTTAGGATGTTCAAGATGTCGATTTATTTCAACTTGCTTTAATTATCATTGCTATAAACTAAAATTTTGCTCTTTTATTTTTATTCTTTTTGCGAATAGGATTAAGGGAAATTAAACTCCATAGTAAAAAAAAGCACGTATAATATATCGTTGGAGAGTAAATTTGGCAACGGATATCACCAAATACTATAATTAATAATTACTATGTCAAACAAAATTTATCGCTAATATGTTTATATGCGTCAGCGGTGAAACGGAACGCAGTGCTATGAAATACTTTCCGCCTGCCGAGAGAGTACCGGTTTATTAAATTTTATCGCGCGCGTGCTTACTCTTCGGAGAAACAGACTTTCAAAATCCGTGAGAGAAAATCAGCATACAATAACCGGCGCCCATTGTTTCTGTAGTTAGGAACTGTCGTTGCGTGCCTATCTGCAATTCAATCAGTGCAATACCGTAGGATGTGGAAGCGTTCTGTGTCGCACGTGATAAACTGCCCCGCGAATGTGTAATACGTCTAAAACGTGATTTCTAAGATAATTATGATTGCGAAAAACTCTCGTTGAAATAACACGCCGATAATAATTTGCTATAATTTTGATAGATTAACTATATAACTCCCAACTCTCTCGAGTTAAGTAATATTTTATTTTAACTTCCATGTATGTCGAAATATGAATCAATCTATTTCTGTGGCTAAAACAATGTTCATATCGGCTTATGTATTTCGTAAATAATTAAGATAAATAATTTAGTAATAATTAATTCAGTATTCGTAATCAGTTCTTATATTTAAGACCGTTTTAAGTGCAGCTTTAACATATTATAAGTCAATCACAGAGCTGTTAGCATTTCAAGACATTACTTATTAAGATAGTATTTTAAAATAAGAATTAGCTATAACTATCGATCTAAATTTGAGTCAAATTTAATACTATTTTCTTGTAATTCTTAAATTGTAATTCTTAAATTGTTTAATTCTCGAGTTAAATCATTTGATCAATTGTTTAAATTAATGAATAGAAGTAAAGATGACCTATAAAAATAATTCAAAATAATTCAAATTGGGTATAACTTGAATGTAACAGTGTAAACCATCGCTTGACTAATTTTTTTATAAGTCATAATTTTTATAAGTTTATTTTTATAATTTTTATAATTTTTTTATAATAATTTTTTTTGAAGTCAGTCAGTATCACACAATTCACAAATATATTATATACAAATAAAAATGACGCGAATGTTTAGATCGGATGATCACAAAAAATAGAAGCTTTGACCTTACTATAATTGACTAAAATATTTTTTATCTTAACATTTCTGTGTCAAGACGCCAATGATCGCGCGAATGTTTTTCAATCGATCGAAGATCTCAGATCTCATACTCATCAATGCGCATTTGCATCCTTGATTCGCAGAAATATCAATGCCTCATCAAATCAACTATCGGCCATTCATCAACGACGACGCCTAAGACTCCTTTCGATTAGAAATCACTCGAAACGAAAACGAGAGTGCTCTACGGTTGGAATAAGTATGCAGAGCACACGAGACTCAAGGTCCGTTCTACCGAGTGACGTCAGTGCGTCTCCGTCGGTCTTCGTCTCATTCGCAATTTCCACGATCTCGTTTCGCCAGATTTCTTGGAGTCGCGTCAAATATCTGTGATGTCGAATGACCGCCGTTTCCAAATTTCATAACATTCTACAGAAATTCATATAAATATCATGCATTTAATAATTTATAATATTACTCCTATAGATACATCTAAATCAAATAAAAAGTTAATATTGTTACAAACCGATACTGATTATTCATTACGACTAATATCGGCTTGTAATGATATTAATTTTTTACTTGATTTCTATTTGTCAGAGTCTTTTAATATATTAATATATTTCTAAATATAATTCTAGTAGCCTGTATAAAAATAATTTCATACACACACACACACACACACACACACACACACACACACACACACACACACACACACACACA
>NW_017259437.1:1707123-1711754 GCF_001594045.1 Atta colombica
CACACACACACACACACACACACACACACACACATATATATACACGTATGTGTGCAGGGTTAGAGTTAATGTGTTTTTTAAATTAAATTGATTTAAAGTTAATGGCTTATAAAATTTATAAAATTAAGTTAAAAGTTGAAGAAATAAAGAATTAACTTAAAAGTTAAGATTGAATTAACTTAAGTTTAAAAAAAAAGTTAATTTTGAAAAAATTATTTTTGAGAGCAGAACGTCCTAGTGTTTCTTAAAATGAGATTATTTTAAATAACACTTACAAATATAGATTATTACGTAAATTTAATTTTATATTCACATATAAGTTACTTAATAAGAGTCACATCATAAGGCGTTTTTGTTAAAATCTTACGAGAAAGAAGGGTATATATATATTTGCATTATTTCTCTTTCTTTAACCTTTATCTAACTTTCTTTAACTTCTGAAACGTTTTCTGCTTATGCGTGTTTACGATTACATCAATTACTTTGTTACAAAAAATACGTAAAAATTTAAAAAATGAGTTGATGTGCAATACTGTTCTACAACAATTCTTCATCTAAAGCTCATTTCATATTTATGTTGCTGAAATATAACGTTTATGATGCCTAAAATTAGTGTGATTTAAATATAGACGGGAATATAGACAAAATCTAGGGAATTAATAAACTGACTTTTATTATAGATCTCTCATCATAAAATCATTGAACCTTTTCTAAATTAATTCTCTAATGTTTGACTTCATAAAAAAAAAGTATTTGCATTAAGAGATGTAGAAAAAAATTTTAATTTAAAAAAGGTACTAAATTAAGTTAAAAATTAATACATTTAAAATTAAGTTAAATTAAAAATTATTAATTAAAAAATTTTTTTTTAACGTTTTAATTAGTTACTACTCAATCCTGTATACATATGTATTACACTACACATTAAATTCTATTTATAGATAATTGTTTTCGCAGTCTTCATTATCTAATTATATGTATTTCTGTACAATGAACGTGCTTAAATTTAAATGCGGAGTGCAATTCAACGATAATGAGAAACGGCAACAATGATTGCCTCTAGGTGATCTCTCGATCTTTCAATCCGGTAAAAAATGGTTATTCCCGATTATATAGTATTCCAGGTAAAACAAACTGTCATATCGTGAAGTGTGTTTGAATTTCCTTACGTTGTGCTACGTTTTGTAGGTGCATTTCATTAGCGGATATGAGCAAATTGAATTTATCTTGAAAGCATCGGATGGATTCCGCGACATATAATGAAGCGGATCGTGATTTACGTGCATGTTTGCGCCTACGTAATCTCAAGAATACACAATTATTCCGTAATGAACGCGGATCTACCATGAACGACGAACGATTAAAAATAGTCAGACGGATCCAGTTACGTTTTTATTTTACGCGGAACGCGTAACCGCCAACACTCTTTCCTCTATTCACGTCAGCTCTATCCGGAATCGATGGCGAAGCAAATTGCAGGATAATACGATCGGGATAAGAGAAAAATCATTAGCGAGTCCATTACAGCACAGTCACGGCGGAAACACCGTCGTGACTATGTAATCGATTATTATTAGCACGGATGCGACCAGTTAGTAGCGTAGTGCCACGTAGTGCCAAGATGCAAAATCCAGATCGTTGCGGATTACCGCGTCGGGCACCGCGTCATCCTCATCTGGGAAAGCCAGCGCGAACGAAGAAACGCGGGCAAAGGATGATCGAATGCGAAGAACAAGGATGACGTGAATACGGTTTGTTTCGCTGGTCCGCGACAGGCATCGAGCGTGTATCAGGGTCACTCGACCCGATACGTGCATTCATGTGTTAATGTCGCGTTCGGTCGTGTTAATGAGTCGTTTCGAGTTGCTGTAACAAAATCGACGATGACTATTCGTACACTCACAAAAAAATTCTTCGTTTACTAAATTTAATTCATCTTTTCTTTTGTTGGAGAATCTAAATACAATTTAAATACATACATTCTTCATTGAAAAAAATAAAGACGAATTAAATTAATTTAGTCAAATAAATAATTTTTTTCAATGTGCATTCATTGATCGATCATGCATTTTCTTTCATGAGTATCTACTTCTCGCACAATTCTTAAATTTTGAGAGAAATTTAAGAAAACTATTGAAATTTATTAATATTGCAAAATAAATTCATCGAAACTAGATGTTATACGTTACGTTGAATACTTATTTAATACAAAAATACATGAAAAAATTTTGCTGAAATATCTAAAAATTTAACCATAAATACAGATTTGAAAATAATTTTATTGAATTACCAAAATAATTATGTAGAAACTATTCTGTTAGTTACTAGGATATAAAAACTTTTTGAAACACATTATTTATCATGCTTGAACATTCTACGTAATTATTTTGATAATCCAAAATTATCTTCAGATCCGTATCTAGTTAAATTTATATCATACAAACTTTAGCAAAATCATCCTTTCCGTGTAATGATACATTAATACATATAACGTGTATTGCGACAATGAATTTCAATTTGTCAAGACGGAGCAATTGAATCCGTCAAGAATCTATCGATCGCATCTCGGTCGATTCGCTCTATCGATTGCCGGAGTAGCCGGCAACACTTACGATTACAGCGTAACTGTACGCGGCGCACACAGTTGACTCGCGGCGTAATCGCACGACGCGACCACCGCCGAAGCTGGCAGCCGTGTCCTTAGTCTACCACGACTTTGCGAACTTTTCTCTTCTCCTGCTCCATCTCACTTCCTCGTCCGTGTCGGCGCGACCCGCTCCGGCACAGTGCACACCACACCGCACGGCACGGCACGGCACGGCGAGGCACCTGTGCCGTGAGGCAACTTCACCACCATTGCACCTTTCTCCGTCGCACTAGCGGCAACATAACGTAACGCAACGTCTCATCTCCGTCGTTCCTGCATAGCACATCTAAGTCTCTCTCGGTCCATTTCTTCCTGACCACTTTTCGCTGCGCTCCACGCCGTGACCCTGCGAACGTGTGGCTATCCTTTTCCCTCGCCCGCCACCTTCGCCGCTATCCGCTATCGCCTCCCCCCCGATGCCATTATGTATATTCCCACTCGTCCCGTCTCGCTCGTTCGCTCGCGCCTATCAACAATCTATATTAAGGACGTGGGAATGTGAAATGGCCTGTCCAGCTATGCCAGCGATGCTATTGGAGTCGTGGTGTGGCCGTGTCGACTGTCTCGACTCTCTGATTTCTCCCTCTCTGTCTCCCATCATCGCACATATAACCACGCATCTAACCCATCTCACCCTCCCACCCTCCCCGTATCACGCGTTCGTGTCGTGACCTCAGATTTGTGCACGACGGATGCTGCACGCCGAAACCTGTGCGATATGTGCCGCAGACTTTCTCGTAAAACGTTTACGAGAAATCCAGTAATGTTATAAGCCTTCATTTCTTCCTCCAAAAGTAATTTTCGTCTTTTTTCCCCGCAGGTCGTTCACGGGAAATAATCGTCCCTTTAGGAAATAGCGTGACTATTGCCGTGTATGGCGTCACGTTACGTTTTCGCGTAGCATATCGTGGGATTACATTTTGTTTAGCGATATTTCATCAACAAGAGGAACAAAAACATATTTTGTCAAATTATCATAATAAAAATTGAAATTTCTCAAAGATTATATTAAAGTCGTACAATCCTTAATTTAACGGTATTCATTCTATGAACGCTGACATATACGATATTCGATGTTGGCGAAATATTGATGCTCTACATATCTTATGTAGAGCATCTACGTAACGAATATGAAACCTTAATAATACAAAAGAGAAATGTTTAATATGCATAACCATTTATTTTGTTGGTAATATGTACCAACATGTATGTATTAACAAAAACCTTCTTATCTTTTCATTTAAAAATCGTTCTAAGTAAAATTTAGTTAGAATAACAATTTGAAAAAAATTTGAATGAAAAAAATAAGAAAGTTTTTATTAGTCACGTATCAAGAAAACAAATGGTTATTCATAATAAACATTTCTCTGAGTGTGTGAAATTTCCACATTCGTAAAGTCATAAAACAGCAATATTTCATTCCTCTGCGGAATTACAATGATACGAAGATGAATAAAATCGATATTAATAATATTATTCGCAATCGCGCGAATTGCCCAGTATAGTAATCATAAAAGTATTATAAAAGAGTTAAAAAAATCTCTTTACATGACCTATCCTATATTATAATAGGCCACGAATAACACGAGGAAACTTATTACGACTTGGAGCGATCCTTCCTTGTCAATTGCAACAATGTATCGATTTACGACGCGCGGTGTAGTTAAAGCCGTGTAGCGCCGTGTAGCGAAAATTATATTTGTCATCTCACTTAGCTCGTCATGAAGAAATCCGTGATGTCGTGCGAATTATGATTGCGCTAAACGCGCACGTAAGTCATTCGTGGAATCGTCGGAACGACAAAATTGCGATAAACGACCGCAAAATCGACTTTCTGTCGACCTTGGAAACGGAATCTTTGGAATATCGATCTGTTCAAATCGTGCCAATTCAGATCATTCGTATTTCCCATTTGGCAATCAAAAATGCGAGATTTCCGATCTATTTACCTTATATATGTAATAGTTACAAATATATATATATA
>NW_017259437.1:1711854-1712447 GCF_001594045.1 Atta colombica
TTTTTATCATTATGTCAAGAAAACGTTGCTGTATACATTTTAATTTTCCCAGTTTATCATCAACTAGATTACTCCTAATCGTTTCAAATATTCATTGCAGTATAATTTTTTTCAGTATATAAACGATTTATCGTTTATTATACAATTTTATTACATTATCAAAGAAATTCTGAGTCATCTTCTAAAAAACGATTATTATAGTGATTATGATAAGGTGTGTTAAATTGTGATACAAATTAACAAATTTTTAATGACATTGCAATAATAAATGATTATATGCTGCTTTCTTTGATACACATTGCTTTAAATAGATGTTATATGAGAATATTAATTTGCATATGAATTTGAGATATATATATATATATATATATATATACACTGGTATTTATAGTCCAATATTATTCAAGATCGTCGTAAAGTATAATCTCAAAACACTGTACAGTCATTTCATTGGCTGGATGGAATCTTAAGACTGTCTATGACCAGATTAGATCTTACTAAGTTGTCCAAAAAGTTGATGAGTCATTCTTCAGAAAACGATTTTCATATATATTATTAATAATCATTTTTGAAGGATGATTCAGAACTTTTTC
>NW_017259437.1:1712547-1718292 GCF_001594045.1 Atta colombica
AATATAATTTATTATTTAAATTTAAAGATGCGTTCACTTTCTGTAAGTCGTTTTACATTTCTTTTCACGATCACGGACGATTCTGATTTCTCCGCGTCGCTTTATGGCGTTACAAATCGGTCCAGGATTCCAAGCATACCGGTTGATTTGAGATAATCCCAGCTTCTTTCGACGGATTTGTCGCACGCGCCCGTAAATGGCGCGTGTTTCAACCGCCGTGCATTCTCCACGCGCACGAGAACTGGTTGTTTCGCCGTTCCCGCTACCACCGTTGTGTTGCTACTGTTGCTATTGCCATCGTATTGCGGCTCGTCGTGGCCCGCTGTTCCTGGTGTCGAGCCCGTATGCGTGCACGTCCAATGACCGGACGAAGAACTGTGCAAAAACTTGAAAAACCAAGTGAACACGCGCTCGCATACACAGCGTTACGCAATCTTGCGAATCCCGTTGTCCCCCTTCATCGAGATTGTCCGACTATCCATTCGCAGCTGACCGAGTGAACACACAACGACCGGACCAGGACCTGGCGACGCAATCACTATCTGCGATGCTTTTAGAACGTCGCCACTTTTCCCGAGGCGATCCAAGACCCAATATAGTAGAAGCGCGACGCCGGATCAATTACATCGCGTAGACGACTTTGAGCGATTCGATCGAACACGCAATGTCCATGATACACGTAAATCTGTGAGTAAATCATAACTTCCTAACACTGTAATGCTTGCAAAACGCACTCGTCTCTCGCATGCGATTTCTCTTACATCTAAACTCGATTGAGCGTGAACTCCTTCGAAGAACTATGCTTTGGATACCATTATAGAATTTTCCATTATAAAATTTTCAAATCTATTCAACCACGAATATGACAATACACTTATTGCGAATAATACGAGAATAATATATTTTGTTCGTAATATGTCATAAATGAAAAAAATACACAGGAAATTGTTTTTGAATTATTCAAAATTTGCATCTGATATATTGCGCGACTCCAATTGTAAAATGGCCTGAAAGGATCAAATATATGCAAAGGGTGCACGTTCTTATATGATCAATAAATCTGGGAAACGGAAGCGTCATTTGGCGTCGCACCGATGACGCACATATAGTTAGATTCCTATGTGCAGAATGGCATCATAATCTCCTTCAATCGTGGCGACGGCTAAAGATCATCTGGTATACGAGGCAAGTTATTTCCAACACATTCGAATCGTCGCAACTCGAGATTGCCGGTAGAAGATTGCACTGTCGTTCAACGCCTCGTTCGATGCGCATTTCGGTCGTACGCGCGTTTCACAGGGATTACGAGACCGTCACCTGTCGCTTGTCGACTACGATTTCGATCTATCACGATCTCTCTCTAACGCAGCACAATCTTTAACTACGTAACTATTACAATAAAAAAAATAGTATATATAATATATATAATTTATAATGAATTCGAAATCCACAATGACTTCCCAAAAAAATTGATTGATTCGTATTGAACTTGGACTCATTAGGTCTATT
Organism: Atta colombica; assembly: GCF_001594045.1. NCBI lineage: Eukaryota > Metazoa > Arthropoda > Insecta > Hymenoptera > Formicidae > Atta > Atta colombica. Next base: position 1,714,057 of record NW_017259437.1, read on the forward strand.
TTTTTATTCCTACATCAGATTGCATTCTCTTTCTCGCTTTCACTAAATCTCTAAGTTTCAAAAGTGTACACTAGTTCAACCCAGAAAATAGATTGATTTACGCTAGTAATTATGACATTTCCCAGCGCAACCGAGCGACACAAACATGTTATTCCTTAATCCTTGAAGTTACCGATATCTCGTACAAACAAGTTTCTATACAAGTTTCTGCACTCGAGCAGTCATCATGTTATTTCGGATGATTCACAACAATGACATCGATGCGATAATCATCAGAAAATCAATCGAATCTTGAATATATATACTACTAAATATATACTACTGAGACCAAGTGAGCCGTGAATTTAGCCACTGTAAACACTTCATCGAATGATTCGTTATTCTCGGTCGAGACGTGTACCGCTATACGCGAACTTTCGAGATTTCGGTCCGTTACCAGCCCGCCCACGTAGCTTCTCGGTCAGGTGGAGCCCAGAATCCGTGTCCTTCGGCGATTTCGGCAGCCTTTGCGATGATATGACACGAAATTTCACCTTCTGCATCATGTTCCGTAACTCACGTGCGTTATGCGCTAAATCGATCGTGATGCAATATCGTAATAACGGGAGAAGAACGTGGGAACGCTGGTATGTTGTATAGATACGCGGAATTGCTTCTTATGATCTCGTAACATATGCGATAACTACACTTTAACAAGGCACGATCGTACTAAATCTCAAAGAAGAATCAGTTTAGTACGACTGATTCTTGGAAATGAAATCTATATATGTTGAGACATAATGATTGATGTTGACAAAATGTATTATAAATATAAGTAATTTTTTAAATTAAGTAATTGGAAAGATAAATGTATTTTTTTCGAATTTAATTGATCTTGACTATAAGTACACCATGATCCATTTTGTAGATGCAAATCTAAATATTAATTTTTTTATTTCATGTTGTTCAGTTCATAATGTCAAATTATACTCCATTTGAATTAATCTATAATATAGATTTTAATCTATAATATAGATCTCTATTGCGCCTACTCAGCTCGTCATTTAATAAAGTTAGATAATTTAACTTAAGAAAATATATTAAATTTGACTCAAATTTAGTTTATTATTTACTAAATACATACATTAAGATAGAACGTTGTTCACTTGTGACTAAACATGGGTGTTGAAAATAACAAAATGTTATACTCAAGGGACTGAGCTACATTCTCAGATCGATCAAAAATTTTCCTCGAATACGGAAGCTTAATCGAACAATATGTAACCGACCTATCGACCACGGACATTGCGCGATCTCGAAATTTCTGAAGGGTGCAAGCAGCGAAAGACTGCAAAACTGCGTCGTAAATTAGTACTCGATGACCGTGCGAGCGAGACCGCGCGCACCTTTCGAAGCAACGGGTCTTCTCGAGGCAGTTTTATCGTCGGCCGACAGGCGTTTAACTTTACGAGCAGCCACGCCACGTATATACTCTATCTCCTCCTCCTCCTCCACCTCCTCCTCGTTTTCTCGCTTTCTTTCCCCATCTCTTTTCGTTCCCTTCACCCTTTGCTCGTTCTTCTTTGCTCGTGCTCTTCGTCACTCTGCCCTTCTCTTTCTTTCTCGTGCACACCTCTCTTCTAGGCACAGGCATGCTAATTCACGTGACGCGCGTAACATTAAACCCTGACGTTTAATCCGGTAGAAACGCGCGTGGCTTACACACCGACCGTCGACCCTTTATATGGTTCGGTCGTATAGAGGTTTCTCTCTCGTGGACGTATCTGGTAATATCCGGCGCGAAAGTACGGCGCGGGCCTCTATCGCGATAATGCTTCGTTTGTCTCGATAATCCGATTAATTTATATGGATGAGCCGCGCGCCGCACCGCGGTTCTTCGCGATTCTCCGGAGGGTCGGACATGTCGAGGGTCAAAGGTTGGGTCGAGAATCATCGCGCGAAAATTCATGATCGTCCGACGACCGTAACCGCGAAGCTGTTAGGTAGGTATCCGGTGCGACGGCGATAAGTACATTTGTAGATCAATTTAACGAGCAACACGCATTAATTTCTACGAATGCGTCAGCGAAATATTCCGTTCCTTAATCTCACCGTGTGATTTTAAGTGACATAAATCTGGAAGTATCAAGTGCCAAGGCGCTTGGAATGGCGCTATGAAGTCGATAAATAACGCTATTATTGCAAAATAATGATGCACTAAATTTGTAATTTTTTTTTGCGTAAAATTTTTCAAGATATTAATTTTGATTATATATATTGATTATATTTTCAAAAAAATACTATAATATCATCTGAATGTTACAAGGTAACGCTTTAAAATGTGAAGTCGATAACATTATTATTGCAGTACTAAATTTGTAATTTTTTTTTGAGCAAAATTTGTCGAGGTACAGTTTCAAATTTTAAAAATAGAAACTAATATCCCAAAAAAATTTTTCGCAAAAAGAAATTATAATGTTGCAATAAAATAACATGATTATCGACTTCACAATCAGAACTTCACAATCTGCGCTTGAAAAAATTACTCGAATGCTTCCGCCGAGTATCATTTTATTTTCATTTAATTCAGTGAACAACAAGGATAAAATGATACTTGGAGGTACTTGAGTAGTGTTTGGAACACGGTCGTGAACGTCTTGTAATATCCAGATAACATTAGAGTTCAAATATCGAATTTTTAAAAAAGGAACTTGATGTTATCTGAATGTTACAATATGAATAATTAATAAGATAATTATAATTTTCTGTTACAGTCATTCTTCGGTCGTACGTATAACAACCCCACTAACGTGACAGCATGTAAGAACGGCGGCAATTGTATAATCAATAAGAGGAATCGGACGGCTTGCAAAGCTTGCCGATTAAAGAAATGCCTAGACGTCGGTATGTCCAAGTCGAGCTCACGCTACGGGCGGCGTTCGAATTGGTTCAAGATCACTTATTTTTCGGATCAGATGAGGCGTAATCCAAATGAGATGACATCGCTCCGTTCTTCCGGTCTCACGTCCTTCCGTTTAAGTTATCCGCCACAAATGGATGGCAACAACGACATAGATAACGGCGCGTCGACCAGTCAGGAAAATCCAGCGGTCCAGTATTCATATCACACATCATCTGCAATATTACCGAGACCAGATGAATCGCCCCATCCCGACGACGTGGCTTTATATCATCAACTCTATCTGCGTAATTGGTATTTGGGGGAACATCAGCCACAGCTACCATCCATCACAACACCACCACCCACATCGAGGGAAGTTTCATCATCACCGCAAGACAATCATTCGCCACGACAACAGAGTCCGTCAGCAGAAACTTCGACATTCACTCAGGGGACATCGTTTCATTCGTCGGATTCTTATCGATCACCTATACCAGCGGAATCAATGTCGAGGAATAACATTAGAAACGCTGATGGATCCGAGAGCGAGTCCAATGATGAGGATCATCGTGATGTACAATCCAGGAGCAGTTCAAGTCAGTCGCCATTCACACCCACGAGAACCAACGAACAAGATCCACCCATACCCAGAGTATCAATCAACGGCATGCTTATGCTCACAGGTCAACATCCCCTGTTATTACCTGGAGGGATGTTCACGTCAGGCTCACATTCGTTACCAGCTCCATGGAGGTATAACAATCTACTTCTGAGTAATTCTGATAATAGCAATTCCGCTGGCGACGAACCAATTGATCTCAGCATGCGAACAAGTGGCAGTCCATCGCGATCCAGAGAATCGCCGGAAAAAGAAGAGAAGGAGGAAGAACAGAATGAAAAGAATGACAGGTCGCCTAAGGAAGAGACCACGGTGTATCCGCTCGATCTGACACTTTCCGCTGGTACGTCCTTGACGGCGAATTGTTTTGTAGGTTCATGAGTCGATTGGATCAATTTCAATTTTCGAAATTTCGAACTAAAAAAAAATTAGAGGCCAAACGCGCGATAGACAATATTCATAATAGTTACAATTTCATTGATGAAGTGAATAGAAATGAATAACTTAGCGAAGATTACGATGTATATAGAATTATTTTCGCGATGGAAAAACAATTATTACGATATTGAGATGGAACTAGAAAATGCTGGTCATTTTGGCCATCGTCATAGGTAGTACCATCATAAAAATGTGTTCATTTTATACATATATACAACAGTACTTGAAATAATTAAATCGACGCGATTTATATTGATTTAATTTATTTTAGGCTATCTGATATATATATATATATATA
>NW_017259437.1:1718392-1745472 GCF_001594045.1 Atta colombica
GAAATTTTAGTCAGATTCATTTAGACATTCTTAGTCGTCGTTTCAAATAAATAAACAAATACATAGACTCAGTTTCATTATTAATATAAATAGTTGAGAAATTGGCTACATTTCTCTTGCGAAATGTACTATATTTCTGTTGACAAAATAAAAATAAAGATTATATTTTATATATAGTGAGCCAGAGTGAGATATATTGGCCAGTAAATTAAAAGCTTTAGTATATTTATATTAATATATCATACAGTCACGCAGATAAAATAGATACACACACACACACATATACGTAGAGATATCTTATGTATGATATTTCATCAGATATGTTTCACTTAATATGATTTATTGATGGTACGGAAAGATGGTAAAAAATATTATATTATTACTATTATTATTACCATTAGTATTATTATTGTTATTAGATTCGATTATTATCATTATTATTATTATTAAAAAAATATTATTATTAAATATTATTTATCAAGTATTCCGAGGAAAAAAATCTTTAAAAAGCTATGATATAAATGCATACGAAAGTAAATATACATAAAGTGAATGATTTATGCAATAATACGTATGTATATTCACTCATAAACAAATATAAAAAAAAGTGTTCGGAGAAAAAAAGATTATTATTCATAAATTGGTATACGTGACAATGTCTAAATTTTCATATTTAAATATTCTTGTAGTATTATAACTGAAAAAACATTTGTATAATTCTATTCTACATTGCGGCATAATAAGCAAATCTCCTGTAATCACTATGTCTCTTTAATGTTTTTTTCCCGGAATTAATTATTATAGATAATATAAATTTCTCTATTCGAAACCCATAGAATAAAATAACGTTATGTGATGTCAATATTTCGTAATATGAATTGGTCTTAAACAAAGAAAAGACATCAAGATTAAATAATATTTTATACAATAAACATTATATATTGATTTATAGATAATGCAAAATTGAATCTTTTATCTTTTGTCGTATGATTGAAAAATTCTAGAATTCGCATATTCAAACAAAAGAAAAATGGATATGTTTTTATTTCTTCAGATATGTTCAAAAAATCGATATAAAAATGCGTAAAGGCCGATTCAATTTTCACAATTCTCATACTTAATTCTTTTATCTTTTTTTACTAGTCTGAAATTTCGATTTTGTGATTACTATTTATCATTCTTAATGTCAACGACATTAATTAGCGATGATAGTACACTTAGCTTTATAATTCCTTGTTGAAGACATTCTAAATATGTAAATTTGTATCTAAATTCAGAGGAAAACAAGTTGTAAATAAATCTTTATTTAAAAAAACCATTAAAGGAACATCAATATGGAATTTTATTACAATAATGTTTTATCAACCAGAACGAATTACGACAGGAGAAACTTAAATGATATTTAATAACATAATAATGGATCAATCTCACTTCGTTTAATGCGGAAGCGAGCGTATCAACGAATATTCACTTCGAAAGCAAAATATTCTTTAAATTTGTGTGCTTCAGATTTATATACTTATTCAGCTTGTCAATGCTCACAATCATGAACTGCGAATATTTTCGATATTAGAGACACATGATCTTGATGAATAATCGAATGGTTAGTAATTATAATCAATTTCCGTCAATTCTTAAAATTATAGAAGTTTTTTTCATGCGAAATTGCACAAATTGTGATACAAATTTTTTTATTTTGTATATAACAATGTGCAACGTTCCGACTCTACAAATGCATCGTATCATTCAAACATTAATCAATTACAGGAGGAAATACGAGTGTTGCAAACTCATCGAGTTACCAGCTCACACGACTAACCTTGGCAAATCAATCATTTTTTTTTATCCGGATTGAACAATACTTAATGTTTTCTTTAATATCATGCTTACTATTCAAAAATTTATAAAATTCTACATTAATCTAAGTTTTAATATATTAATATTTTTTTCATTAATTATATAATAATAGATACAAATTTAATACGTTTATAATAAATTTTGTATGCTACATAGAAAAGTCATAAAAGTCATAATATTTTGTGTAATTTAATTTATGTAATTTATGGCAGACGTGGAAAAAAATTACATTGAACCACTCTCAAAATTTTTTAATTATTTCGTAAATGATATACATATTGATTGATCATGTTCTCTCATATTATATCATATTAGCTTTCTATAAAATAATAATTTAAAAAGAGACACAGGATATCTTGATTCATTCATGAAATGTAAAAACGATGAAAATTTTTCTGAAAAAATCAAAGACGCTTAAACGATCAATCTTAAATAAATGACAAAATCACCAATGATCTGTCAGGTAGTTCGAAAAAAATTGATCGAGTCGAATTTGGTGTATCAACTTCTGGGACAGACAGTTGATTCAATATCGATGATCGAGACCGATATGTATCACGATATCAGAGTCCAACAATACTCAGTAAGTACACGAATCAAAACGCACAATTCCCAACGTGTATACATACGCCACGTGTGTGTATGCTCGCACGTACTAATGCGGATAACAAACGAGCGAGACTTGAGGCAGTGCGTCAGTCCACAGCAACTGGTTATACCAGTCAAGCAATAAGCAATCGCTTAAACCCGTCATGACTCTATGCATGAGAGTTGGGCAACACTGCCGCGGCAACAGGACGATTTTAACCGTGAGCGCGACTCCCGTTCGGCACGAATGAAATATCGACAGACGAGCCGGTTTACGAATCTGCGACACGGCTTCGCTCGTCTCGCGTTGTAACGCGCAAAAGCGAATTTTCACGAGAACGGCTATGATCAGTCCCGCAGAGACTTTATACGCAAACGTAAATTTCCAGAAATGGAATACATAAACGTCAAGAAGTGATTGATTAATGATCATATTGCTGCTTGATCTGTTTGCGTCACAGAAATTCGTTTAGCAATTGTTATTATTCGTACCATATAATGAGAAATAGAAAATATTTATCATACTTAATTTGATGTAAATATAATGGATCTTTATCATATTTAATCATTTTGTAAATATGTGATATTATAATTACATAGAATTTAAGTTTTTTTTATTTATTTTCTAAATTAGCTATTTAATATCTAATATCAATCTTAATCTTGTTTTCTCTTTAAAATATATTCAAAATATTATCGAGGAAAATTTTTACATCAAAAAAATTATCGAAAAAGAGTTGTGACAAAGTCAATTTGAAATATTAGATTTATCTAATCAATAACAAAGTTTTGCGTTTATTTATTTTTTTCAATATAACAGCCTATCAATAAATGAACAATTTCCTTACGAAATCTTCTTCAGCATCAGATTTATTATAATAAGCAAGATACGCAAAATGAAGAGATTTACATCGAAATTTGAAACTGACCGCAGAGATCGTTTGGACTTCAAGAGCAAATGCTAATCACTTTCTTTTCTACTCGCAAAAGATCTATTCAACAATCAACGACGACAACAAAAAAGAAACGTACAATATGCAGACCATAATACACAGAATGTTAATGGCTCTCTTGGGACATAAACAACTTATTGACAACAAATGCAAGAATCGGTTCAATTGTCAATTTAAATTCAACAATACAGGTAAGAAACCATCAAGAGATATCGTGTGCGATTTAGTTACGCTGCTTTTCTTCACTGGTTTATTTTCCTCCTGATCAAGCAAATTGATAATTCAAAGAATTGACTATAATAACACCTAATTGATTACATGAAATGCGACGTTTGCGTAAAACCTTGCTCTGGCAGCGCAGCCGTGAGTAATGAGCCATGTATCCGCATAATTATTAATTCTTAGAGTCGTTGATGGTTTTATAAAGTAGAACTATTTATTTTGTTTGCAAAAATCATATTATAATCAACAGGTTGAACACGCTGTCATCGTATCGTATGTGTGTTAAAAAAATTAATCCTATGTAGAATCATAATTCTGCAGCAAATGTCAACGCATTTCAATGACGAATCAACCTTTCACGGTATTTTTATTTTTGTAATATCTTATATTTAACGTAAAATACATATTTTACGTATATTATTCGATTTAAAGTAACTATGTGATTATCGTTGCTGCTATTTTAAACACATACATGTATTACATAAAAAAAATAAGTATAAATTCGTAATTATAATAATAAATCGTGCTTGATTATCTCAAAAACAAAAGTATACATCTATTATATATTATATAACTATATTTATTCAACGTATCATAAAATTTTCGAATTAAATAATTTTCTACTTTTAGATAAATGTAAAAAAATTTTTTTTAATTAATTAAATCAATTTTCGATTTATCCTTTTGTTTCACGTTTCATATTTATATCGTCATTAATAGAACAGTAATATCTAAATATAATAATCCATCCGAAAAGTACAAATGTATTAATAAGAAAATAAAAAAGTAATTATTGGTTTAGAGCCATGAATTAGGCGTGATTTAATTCGCGATGATTCTGCTGTCGTAGACAAATCGAGAAGAGAGAAAGAGAAAGAGAGAAAAATAGCGTTGTTGAGCGCGCGACGCAAGGGCTATCGTCGATACCGATAAACCTCTCCGTGAAGTATACGGCTTATATGGATCCCTGGCGTGGAAGGAGAGCGTTAGGGGTTAACGAGGGCCGATCGTGCGATCGGTCGATCTTTCCCAAGAGCTGAGGCGGCCCAATTAGAAGGCACATAAAAGCCGGGCGCATAATCAGCAATTTGTATTGTCGAAGGATAAGGGCGCGCGTGCGCTTGCTCGCTCATTCGCTCGCGAAAAGGAGACTCTCTCTATCTCACCTTCTTCCCGCGCCCTCATTCTATCTTTCTCGTTCATTGTTCTCTCTGCACGCCTACCCTTTCTTTCGAAGCCACTTTGCAAAATAACTTCATACAGACAAGGCGAACGACGTCAAGATGAGGGGATGAGAGGTAAGGGCTGCACATTGCATTCGTTGACGGTGCTTGCTCGGTGAGATCGAGGAAGGGAAAGACGAGAGGAGGGCTGGCACCCGATTAAGCTATGCAATCGCCAATTATCGGCAATTTGATCCGGTTATAACTCAATTTAAAGTAATTGGGCCGCGTCGAGCGCTCGCTCCTCGTGAGTCTTTCGTATGTATTAAGACGCCTTGCGTACGCACATGTACGTGTGCACTCGCGCGATTTATGTATGTGTATGTGCAATGCATGTATGAACGACAGGTACAAAAGAAGGAACGTGAAAGGCAAAGAGAGAAAGAGAGAAAAGGTGAGGAAGGAGCGAGAAAGAGACGTTTCGAGGAGCAACGTTGTAGCAGCTTGCATTTAAGAGACTCAGCCTGGATGCTTTTAGCGCCCTTCGATGATCGTAAATTGCTGATCGGCCAGCGTGCACGTCGAAAACGACGATACTGAAATCTTTCCTGGGGCAACAATTGATGGACACACATACGCAGGAGTAGACAAGTAGAGCAAGATAAGGAAAACGTAACTCCCTGAATTCTGTTTCCTGTCTCTGCACACTATCCTTTATCTGCTACATTATTATATCGATTGTCATTCATAATAATCACAACAGTTTATCTAATTAGTTTGATTTTATAAAAATGTTAATATACCTAAATCTCTAAAAAGTTCACAAATAAAATCTAAATTAAAGAATTAAATTAGTAATCAGATTTAAAACGATTATGATTTAAAAAAAACAAGATCAAAGTGAGCAAAACTAGTTTTGCAAAAATATCAAGTACTTTTGAAAAATCATTTTCCAGTGCTAATATTATTTGATAGACAACATAATTAAAGTCATATCGATCTTTTTAGTCGTACTTTTTATCGAGCATTTTTTATTCATATCCTGATGTCATGATTCATAACCTTATGTCGTACTAATATAATTTATAACAATTTTTGTCATATTACGTCTTTAACACAATTTTACTTCCTTTTTATCTTCTTTCGCCATATTTTTTTCATTTTTTTTTCCTATGCTTATACTCTCGATAGTGATAAACACTGACTTTCGTAAAATATACCTAACTATGCTTGAGCGTAACATCGTTATGTCGGTGGCCGGTTCGCACCCGTTGACAAATTTGACGAGACACGCAACCAATCGGTCTTAACCGGCGTTAATCGATACAGCGATCAATTCATTAAGCGGATCGAACTCGTTTCTCGTAGCCGGGAACGAACAAGTGTAATCGATATTGGCTTTTCGATCACGTTCATTCTGGCGGAAATCTATATAGCGCCATCGATGGCTTTCTTCCTCGCCGGTCTCAACTTTGATTGAAATCTACGGTAACTTTCCACGTTTCTCGAAAGCAAATCTCTTAGTATTCATTGTAAACGATATATTTTTTTAAATATAGATATTTAGGAAGATTAATTTTTTATTTGTCTTTAATTATAAAAATTGCAATTAGATGACAATTACTGTTTTTAAAAATAAGATTCCTAGGACGTGTATATTAAAATATCATTTTCTTATTCTTCAAAAAAAAAAGCTACAAGTAAAAATACATTAATTGAAGAGAATATAAAGGACATTTTTTGTTATTAAAAATTAGAGACATTTTGTTTACAAATTAAATTGATATTCTAACGCGCGAGATACTTAAACAGAAATTGAATCATTTAATAATGTCTAATTATCATTGGACTTCATCTCAGGGACGTAAGTATAAGTGAGATCACGAAAAGTAGAATTTCAACGATTCCCAGGATTATACGAGGTACACGCGTGGTTCCAGTTCAAATGTTTGCTATTATTCAATTCCGCTCGTGTATATACTTCGTGTGCTCCTTTCTCCAATAGGTCTGTTACATGTCTTTATACACGGAATTTATATATGGAATGCTCACAAACTCGTGTACAATATGGAAAACTTTCCCACTAGAAAAAATCAAATGCAATTCTATGTACATTAAAGGTTATTGACAAAGTAAGTATTGAAAATAAGAAAAGATTTCTAAGATGGATACGCACTCGAATATTATTAATCGGTGCTATTAATATGTAAAAAAAAAAGCTTAGATTGATGAACTTCACGTTTCAGTTTATAATTTATAACGGCTCCTCCTCTTCTTAAACTCTCTTCCCGCAACTCATCACATTGTTTCTGATGAGAACCTCGTTTCGCGGCGGATTTCGCGTGCGGTTTCTATCCGTCGCTAGGCGCGAAGCAATTTCCGTGAAACCCCATTAACCCTTCGTAGATGAACGACGGGGAAGTGGAAGGAGGCGGCGCGAGGGTTTCAGAGGAGGATAAAGAGAATCGCGCGAGAGGAGAGGGATGCGGTGGATCGCACTTGTCGCTTGCCACGCCAGTGTGTTGCACATTGCGAGAATATCGAGCCTTCTCTATGCAACGTGGCGCAGCACGATGTTTCACCGTGAAACAGAAGAGAGGCGGAGTAGGAGGAAGACGAAGAATATGAAGAAGAAGAAGAAGAAGAAGAGGAAGAAGAAGAAGAAGAAGAAGAAGAAGAAGAAGAAGAAGAAGAAGAAGAAGAAGAAGAAGTGGCCCTCGCGAGGCGAGGGGTCACAGTCGCTTATGTAAACCATATAGAAGCGCGCACTATCTAGCGGCGCGCCGTTTATCTAATAATATTATGGTGCAATGCCAGCCAACGCGGCCCATAAGAAGCGCTCGAGATGCACCGGTCGCTGTGGTTCGCATGCACATGCACACGTACGTGTTCGTGCGATTATTCGTGCGAAGACGGTGGGAAGGGGAAAGGAGGGGAATTCCAGCACGGAGGGTAAATCCTCCTTGTGCATCGTCTCGGCAGACGCGCAAGGTGTGCGCCTTCGCGTTCATGGGGGTGTGCGAGCACTTGTCCCGATACTATCGGCTGATATTCCGCGCGATAGGCCGCGTGCGCGCGTGCGGGGCCGTGATATTATCATTGCGGAACCGAGCGTTTTTCCTCACCGCGCGCTGGGAACGCACGGAAAGTGGTACCTGGGTGGAAGGATCAGGCCGCGTAGGCGATATACGTTTAATTTCAACGAAGGAGGTTCTACGACGATAGTAATTAATTATAGTAATTAATTATTGAATTCCTTCGCGCCTTAGAATGCGAAGTTACTTTGAGAAAATGAGTTTTATCGAACATAATAACACCGTTTATCTTTATGTACGTGTTATAGGAATAGATAAAGCCTAATAATATATATATATTTTACACACTCTTGGAAGGACAGAGAGAGAGAGAGAGAGAGAGAGAGAGGGGGGGGGCAAATAAAAATAAAATATTAATTTATAATCCAATTCTCCTCACGAAACTCGTTTTTCAGATTTACCAAACCTGTTCTCGATGCAATGATATTAAAATTAGCATATATAGATATTAGCAAAAACAAGTCATATTACTGCTTATCGAGAATCCCATGAGCATGCGCCTCGCAATAGTTTTAAAGCGGAATCAGGAATCATTTAACACTTGACGTTATTTTTCTTCCAGGAGCGCGGCAATTTTTTTCCCTCGAACTCGTCGCCAGAAATGATCATCCAGCACGCAACTCAGTAGCACACGCGACGCATTAATTCCAGCATTTTTCTGATGTCCTGACATTAACCTCTAAAGCAAGCGCGTGATTGCGACCGATCACGCGTGCTGTCCGTTAAATCGTCTATCGTTCCACTTTGCACACGCGGCGTGCTCTGAACTTGTACGATTTTTGCCTTCTTAATTCGATTCGGTCGTGCCAGAATATAGCGTTGCGCGATATATCCCCGAAGAGACGATCGTACACGCTGCTAACGATCACAGGCAACCACTCTCAGCATTAAGCTCGACCATGGAACCGTAATGGTGGTCGATCACGCGTGCCCGATCTTAAATCGTACCGCTTCTTCATAGGATCCGCCAACATTTCCAATTTCTTGTTTCACGTTAATACGAATCGTTTCATGATCAAAGAGTTGCGCCATCATTTTTGGCGAACCATCCACTTATTCGATTTTGAAGATTATAATTTTATGATTCGTGTAATCTCTTTCTTTCGATACATGTTTCAACATATTTAAGTTACGTTCTACATAATTATTTTGATTTTCAGATTATTTTCAGATTTGTATTTAGCGAGACATTTTAATTATAGTACCATTTTTTATAAATAATTTTTTTTCCATGAATTTATATTTCATCCAGATCATCTAGAGAGGATTATGGCGCTCAGAAAAACTTCAACAGTTCAAGTAAAGAAATCAATATGTTGAATTTGCTATTGTTTATGTTATGAGCTTCCAGTCTCTACTGTAACTGACCAATTCGATATTTGAATTTTTGTGTGTGTTATAATCCTTATTCTTTCAATAATCGAACTAATTCATTAAGAAATTATGCGAAAATCAACTGTTTGTCTATTCACGACAAACGTTAATTATCCGCAATATATGATGCCTCGACATTAAAGAATGACATCTCGGACGTCTTGACGGATAACAAAAATGCAGAAGCATATTTGGAACGGATCGATAAGGACGCGAGATGTACTTGTTAGAGAGGTATGTAAGGTATGCTGTTTTCTCGTAAGCGAAACTCAATTGTCGTACGGTATAAAGATAATTGCGCGCAACCAGCACGGCGAACAAGCCGGTCGTAAAGATCGATGATCTCTCGATGAAGTCGCTGGGCATCTTCACGCATAAGTCCCGTGGACGATGCGTCGAAGAAGATTAACGCGTTAGGCGAGACGCTGCTAAGCGATGGATACACGTCGGATTCATAAGAAAGAAAACCGGGAGGTAGACGAGATGAGAGGTACCTAATCCGCGTTGAGACGCGACGCATTGCGCTTTGCCATTCGAGCATAATTCGAACCGCGGCAAACTTAATTACGTCGAAGTCGCCGAGCTAAGATCGAGCGAGCGAGGAAGGATCGTGCCGCGATATTCGCCCTTAGCAATTCTCGTCGGATAATTAATTAATGGCGCGACTGTTCCTGGTACGCTCGCGAAATCAGATATTATTGGCTATTAACGCGAAAATCTGACGGTTGAATCGTAATCGCGAATTATCACAACGCAAAGTGCCGATCGTCGCGTTATCGATCTTAAAATCGCGTTTCGCTTCCGCCTGGAGAGTTCAAATCGAGCGACCGGTAGTCCGACACGTTGCAATGTGCATAATAGCTACTTTGTAGAAAGTCACCGACGGTAGTTAAATATTTATCGAGAAGTCATTTCTCTTTGCGGACAATTAGCGAAGCAGAATTCAGCCGCTCAGTGAATGCATTTATTAATTCTTTAAAAATATGGATGCCCTCGATTTTCATGTAATCATATGGTTGATAGCGATGAAATGATAGCTACTGAAATATTATCGAACGCATGTTTCTCTGACCATATATATATTGTTAAGAAAAAGAATCCTATTTAATTAAACTATTTTCAAACTTTATGTACTCGAAGATTTTTTTTTTTAGCAAATTAGGAACTCTCTATGGAAAAAACAATCATTTTTTCAATTGAATTAATAAGATATGTTTGATTAAGCTTTTGATGGAAGTAAAGAAATTCTGATTATTATTAGATAATGATTGTCACGATTCATCTTCGATAAGAAGTATATCTCGTAATATCGGATCGAGCGGATCAGGATGGCACAAAGAGTCCACCGATGTCCAATAGGAAGGTACTTGCGATAGTAAAAGATGCGAACGTCCTCGCGACGACCATAACCAAGCTTGGGAGGATCATCGAGCGATCGGAAGACAAGAAACGAAGGGAGAAAGAAGAGAATGTAGAAAGAACGGGACGGACTAAAGAGAGCGAGCTGTTCCATGAATATTTAGAATCCCGTACTCCCGCAATGGAGTATTTATTCGTGGATGCCGGTTTTATATCACTCAACGAGGAGCGACGACGAGAAACCAAGAGTCCTGCTAGAAGAATTACCGGCTTCTTAAAGGGACTTTCCCAATGGGGGATCTGCCAGGCACTGCGTTTCATGTCTGCGTTCGATTAAAATATTGCAGCGATTTATTGAAAGCAGTATTAAACGTCCTAGTATTGAAATCCTCGGTGCCGATTGTCAGTAAAAACGATTACGACACAAATGGAAGTGTTCTTGATAAATTAGTTTGTGACGTTTAAAGAAGCGCGCTCACAACAATATTATAAAATTTTTTTAACTTACAATTGATGATATCACTTTTTCCCTTACTTCAAAAGTGACATAATTCAAAAAAATTTGATTTTTTAATTATTATCATAAATGAGTTTAGGTAAAGATAATTCCATTATGATGAATTATTTTATATTTGTCACAATTTTATAAGATTAAAATCATTACAATTCAAAAAGAGCTTCTTAAAAGCTTTTAAGAATTTAACGAAAATGACAAAAATGATATCTGAGTATATTTTTTTTTGGCCAAGATTATTTAATTAGTCAATAATTTTCTGTTGAGTTCAAAAATAATTTCCGCCTTTTCTGAAAAATGTAATTTTTTTTTTTAGTAATGTTACTTTTGAAACAAAAGAACAATATTAGTCTCATTAACAAAGAAATTTTCTGCAGTAATGAATAATGACTTATACGATACAAGAAGCTTTATACAACATTGAGAAAATATCCGTTTTAACGAGCAACAATTTTATACTTGCATAACACGCATTGGCATTCATGATGAAAATTATAAAATGATAAAATATTCGAATAAAAAACCGCCGAGAAAAGAATTATTCTCATCGCCTTTCGCTGCCGATTCTCCCTCGACGCATCGATCGCGTTCAGTTGAAATTTCTAATTATCATTTTATTCAAATTTCTAATTACCATTTTATTCGAAGCTGCTAATTCCACGTCGTTGATAAACGAATCTTCAAGGAACAAAGAGATTTCATCACTCAGCACCTTCGGATCGGCGCTACGAGGCGATTCCTTCACGATCGCGATCGGAGTTTGCACGCAACGGCCTAACTATCTCGATCTCACTGGCGTGCCGCGATCACCGACTGATTCGTGATCCGTAAATCGCGCGCATCGAGGATCGGGGGGGGCTTCGAGTTCAGCTATAAAACCCCAATGAACAGAAAGGTACCGGACAATAAAAATTGAATTAAAACATCGACGAGGTCAGGCTACGAATTAATTTTGCGCGCGATCCACGGCCGACGCAAATCGCACGAAATGTCGCCGTCCTGACCTTTCGCATCGGCTTGATTTCCGCGATTTCGCCACAACACTCACGCGGGAGTACTGCACTTGTCCTTTTTTTTTTGTAATTGTAAGAAAGAAAGAGAGAGACCTCCGGAATCGAGAAATCTATATCTAGAGAGAGTATCTATAAGACACGATCACGCGTGTCGCGAGGTGAAATGCGAGATGAAAAAAGCATCTGCTCTTCATGCTGTTCGCTTGGGAAATAACGAGATGGATACGTGCTAATAAGTAAAGAAAAAGATTCGATAATTAAAACGGTAATAAAGGACACGAAATTAGAGAAAGTATCGTGTATGCGATACCCTTATGACGAAGAAAGGGAACGAGAAGAATGCATAGATCGAAGAGAGATGCTCGAAAGCGCCCGAGTCTGATCATAATATTGCCTTAATAAATTCCATACATGGATACGGATCTTTAACTCGGTTAATAGTCGTGCCACGCGGACATATTCCTAGTTATTCCTAGTATTTTTTCGCGGATATAATATATTCTCAAGGTACATATTAATGATCCTACGGACAGTACATCTGTCGGAGCGTCATCATCGACGACCTGATAATGATGTCAGACGCGTGCGACTCCCTCCACACACGACCTACTCCGCTCCTATAGTTGGAGAGTAACGGGATCATCATTTTCTCGATTGCACTTTTGTTAGTGCTTAACTTATCTGCCCGTGGGCGAATTAATATTGTTAAAATCTATTAATATTAATCCTTAGACTGAGAAAAATTTATTAAACCTTAATACATATTTTGTTCGATGGTATCAACTAAACATTTACTTAGCGAATGAATATTTTTATATTCAATAAAAAATTATTATTAAATTAAATTAATAGTTCTTATAAAAGATAAATATATGTTTAGTAAATATATTTAATAAATTAGTACTATTATAACAAATATTTAATGAAATTTAATACATTTTTTTCAATACATATACACGATTGTATCATTTGTGTATTGAGTGTTTCTTTTCTATGAAATAGTAAAAATATCAAGTAATTAGTTACAACACATTTATATATAATTTTTTTGCACACATCTTACACAAATATTTTCTGAAGTTGTTTATACTGGAAAAAAAGCCTGATGGCATTAATTGGAATTCTGGTGGACAAACCTCAGGATTTTCTATTAAAAGTTAAATCCATTAGAATTCTAATCGAGTTAGCCAAATGTTCAATTATGATAACCAGAATATACTGGTTCTTTCATTTTCAATCAGAAATCATTGTCAATGTAATATCTACTGTTAAAATTTCATTATAAATCAATGTTGCATCAAGATACATACAATTTTGCTAATTATTTTCCAGTCTCCATCATCGATTATAAAATTATATCATGCATTATTTTCTGCGTTTTCTTTCGAACGAGAAAGAGGGAGAAGATAAGTTATCGGAGGCGATCGATAAATTATGGCGAGGCATGAAGAAGAAGGCGGCTCAGAAAGGGCGATGTGCATTGTCAATTGCCGAATATTGATGTTGCACAACAGATAACCATCGCTTATTCCGTTTCTAATAGTTCCGTGAGCGTTTATTCACCGTGAAAAATTGTAAAATGAGAAGGAAAGAGCAAAATATTCGAAAGGCTTCATTCATTTGCAGAATGCAGGTATGTTTTGTCGACACGAGTATGACGTGCCTGAATCTGTCGTCGCGAAAGGGGACCGCCCGACTCTCTCCCGTCACCGCCCCACCTTGCATGGTCCACGTAATAATACGTTGCCGCCATAGCCCGACCAATATATTAATTACCTCTCAATATATTAATTACTGACCCTATAATCTCGCCGGGACGCGCCGTGGGATCTCGCCACGGAATGTTCAAACGCGGTCCAACGTTCTATGGCCGTTCACATCTTCCGTTCGCCGGACTTCGTTATAATACTGTCTCTCTTCTCTGTCTCTCTTCTTTTTATCTTCCATTTCTCCATTTTTATCTGGATTTTCTTTTTTCCCCTGAACGTTCCATCGTCTATATTTTTATGGCTTCATCGCGACAATATGGTGCGGATTTTTGCTATTTTTGAAACTCTGTGAAATATTATGCACTCAAGTGTAAGATCAATCAGATCGATCGATCAGTGAGATCGTTAACGATTAAATAAATATATTGGATCACAACACAAGTTCGTAACGCTTCACCTTTATTATTACGTTTACATATTTTTAAAAAAATATTGCAATTATACTATTCGATAAAGCAAAGTTCCACCTTTAAAAATCTGGTTTTTTAATTGCAGTACGAGAAATGATTTTTAATCAGTTATGAGCAATCAAAGTTAAAATGCTCCTTTTATTTAATCCGATAATTTAATAATAAAAATTTAAAAAATATATTTTAAAAACAATTTTGATAGGAAAAACTTTAAGATTTTATATTAGAAACTCGAAAATTTTTGCAATAATTTTTTTGGACAAATGACAGGCTCATAAAGTAAGAAGAAAATTTCCCATTTTGTCTAGCTCGTGGTTTTCTGTATGTAAAAATTATCAAATTCACAGAAACTTAAAAAAACCTTTCAAAAGTAGAGATTTTAAGCTTTAAAATTCTTTTTTAACAATTTAATAATATATTGAAATAAAGATACAGATATTAAATAGTATAATCTTAAATAGTATAATCTTTCGGTGAAAAAAGAAATAAAGGAGAACTGCTACTTCTAGGTGCGTATCTAAATACAAGTATATTCCATATCATAATTTCCAGGTGAATTCAAGTTAACTCGCGAGTCCGCCGACATCGATGAAAGGGAAGATCCTGAACGAATGATGACTCGCATAGCTCGTAAACTTAAAAGGCGATCTCGAAGGGCTCACATACCGGGAGAGCGGATCCTTCGATGAAGCGACCGATACCCGTGCGGAATTCAAATGAGACGCTACGAATCCCGCGAGTCGTCCAACGCCAGTTGGCGTGCATTCCGATGAGCAAGCGGGTACGGCGACGAGTCACGAGCGCGCGAGCTCGTAGAAACGCGAGCGACGTCACCGTTCGTCGAGTCAGCTCCGACCGACGTTCGTCAAGATCGCGTCATCACGCGGGGGTCTTATTAAATCAAAGCGAGCGATCCGTCAGCGTGATAAGGGCGCCGACTTGTCGACAGGTGGATTCGTCTTCTCCGCTGCGAACACAGAAGTATACACACAGGAGCATCCGTGATGGGACCGCGATAGGACGGCTTAAAAACTCACACGGAGACGTCATGAATGTTACGCGTGAAGCTCGTTCTCGCTTATAACTATGAGCGATCAACGCGAGCTCGATACGACGGTTGATGTGTGATTAACAAGCGCGAAGAATATTGGACTTTGATCGGTATCGCCGATACTTATGCTTTGTTTAATAGCTACATGGTGGAGGATAAGTACACGTTTTGTCGTATCGTAAAGGAAAACAACAACGCTGAAAGATCTAGTACAGATACTTCGCGTAATAAACTTTCGGTAAGCTTTTGTTTCCTCTAATCCGTATCGAAAATGCATAGCTTTGAGGTTGCCGTGTCAAATGTATTAATTTAAATCCTTCTATTGATAGATCGTAGATCAAACGTGCCGACAGAACGGAAGCGCGAGTGAATCTGTAATTGTTCTGTCTTTCGCTAATAAAATATATAAAGTATATTAGGAGCGATTTTTAACGGTTCGCCATCTCTCGAGGGATTAGTCGTAATTCGTATTTAATAGGAAGTAGTCATCGATAGCGAAATCAATTAAACCACTAATCGCGCGCCTAAAATCGATTCTCGATGAGGAATCGCGCGACTCGTACATCGCGTAATAACCATAATTTATCCGTAATTATCACCGCAAATAATTTGAAGTGATCTTTATGATCACGTCGTATAGGATAATAGTAGGTTTGATCTAGGACCACATGTGCGACCATAGCCAATCGTAGCGAGCCACGCAACAGGTACCGTTTTCCACGCTTTGTTCGCCGTGAGAACGACCTTCGGAAGCACCATGAAAATTAGAGGCGCAATACACTTCGTGTATGATCTGTGAATGTGGGTCCGCGAAAGGCCATCACATAGGTAGTCCTTATAATTCGGCCTGCCCGCGAACCTTCAATTATACCGGATGATACTCGCGCGTCTAGTAATCTCCACTAAACCCTAAACTAAGAAATTGGATACTGATTATAAGAAGCTGAGAACGGAGCGATAATGATCCGTCGATGTTAGATTTAGAGATTAGATTTCGCTTGAAGTACTTCTCAAATATAATTCCGAATAGCTTCGAGCGTTTTGAATAAGAATAATTTACGACATTACATGAGGATATATATTCTTATATATTATAAGAATTGTGATAATAAAATTAAGTTTTATTGGCAAATTAAATATGCATGCATTTTGTATTTGTAAATACGTTTTACATTTGTATTAATATTATTTTTCGAAATGCACTAATAATCATTAGTAATTCTAGTTATTAATAGATGTTAATAACTAGTTACTATCTACTAATAATATCTATTTATTGGTAATTAGTTATTAATATATAATTAGTTATTAATAAATTTTAAACCTTCGCATGTATATACCCGCATGTGATGATCAGTTATTTTAAAATAACAAACTACTAGAACGAGCTAATTAGAAGATTCCTTTCCTACAGCAATCCCTAGGGCGGCCTCGTTCCAGCCGTTAACCTATCCGAATCCGGGAGGCAGAGTTCGCATAAAGGCTACAATCATCATACTTTTCGCACGATTATTCCTATGATTATAGATCAACCGGTTCGCGTGCAGGATTCAGAAGATATTGCCCCAGATATATCTCTAGCAGAGCAATAGGACTCCCGCGAAAGAGGCAGGAGCGAGAACGAGTCGTGATCCACCATCGGAGGACGGTGGGATCTTTTGCTTTCTAATCATCTTCAAGGTTAAACCTTGGTGAACTTGCCGGCTCCTGCACGATGTCGGTTAGAGCCTTGTCCGATACTCTCTCGTTCTCCTCCTCGTTCTCTGCCTCTCATATACGCTATATAGATCGTCGTATAAGGGTACGACCTTAGCCACGAGAATAAGACGTCGTCGACCTGCTGCTCGTTCGACCTGCGATTGTCTCTGTCAGTCGAGGAGCAGCAAGGATATTTCTATACTTCTATATGTTAAGCGATTGGAACGTCTCGTGCTCCATTGTCTCTCCGAAGCATATGCACCTATATATTTATTTGTGTGCGCAAAGAATATTTATATCTACATGCTGACACGCCGCCAATAGACAGAATTCTTCTTTATGAGTTAATTACCACTGGACTAGGTATGCGCCTCGGTGACAATGAGGCATCGATCTTTTGCCTATATTCATAGTCTTATATTTAAGGCTTCCTTAAGTTTATCTTTCGATGTTGTATAGCCAATAAAATAATTCGTATAGAGCATCTGAAGATAAATTTAAAAAATGTAAATGCCTTAAATGTAATGCCTAAGGATACGGGCATTGATTCTGAAACGCAATAAGTATAGTAAGAGTTAAGCTAAGCACAATCGAATATATGGGGAGAACTATAATATGATTGATAATTCTTATTATACCTAATGTGTTTCAAGGCTCAAGTTTGGCAATAAAATATGAGGTAAGAGAAAACGGAAAATATAAATTTTCTCAATAGCAATAGGCGAAAAAAAAGCGAGCTGTCTCACATATGCAATACATTGATAATAGAAAGAATCGAAAATAGATCTAACTTTCTGTTAATTCAACGTGTATATTAACGTTAATAATAATGTTTGAAAATTGTACTCGAATTGTTTCTAAGATGTTCAGAATAAAATATTATATTAAAAAGTATTATATTTTTATATGAACAGTTTGACAATCATATTCTAATTGGAGATATAGAGACATATATGATTTAACATTTTCATATATTCGTCGCTTCATCTTATTAAAATGAACGATAATTCGACTTACCAATGCGATGCGCAGCAGCGGAATTGTAGCACAACGACCTGTAAGAATGCAAATATAGCCAAATTATAATAAAGCTTCCAAAGTTAATATCCATAATTAATATTTCAAAAAATAATTATTGCACGTAATGAAATTTTTATTTCTTTTTTAAATAAATATTTAATATAGTAATAAAATATTTAATATAATAATATTTAAAAGGAAATCTTTTACAACGTATAAATAATTCATATCAACAATTCATTAAATCTTAAAACTCAAATCTTTCGAGAGTATTTTTAATATATCATATTTTTTTACATATAATAAATGTTCTATTTTATTAAATTATCAATATCAATTCAACAATAATTTTAAATAATATTAAAATTATTTAAAGAATTAATATAATTTTATAAAATGATCAAATGCATTTTAGTCATTTAAATCTTAAGCACGTTTTAGACAACCTATACTTAATTCAAATTTCAAAGCAGAATTCCATTTACAACTTTACATATTACTTTATTTATAACTATATATATATGTGTATGTATATATATTTTAATGCACTATTTAAATTAAATTAAATTACAATAAATGTATGATTTCTGATCCTTAAGATGTTTCTCGAATTACATGGCAAAATTACAAATCGAATGTTATCTTGAATTCCGATTCCAATTATTATCAATCATCCAAAGTGGTCTTTATATTACAAGAAAGGATGCAAGAGAATGGCATGCAAAATACGACAGTCACGAGGACGAACAATTGATTCCACACAAAGACTATAGAGTATAAAGCATAGACTACGCCACTCTATATATTATGTAAAATTGGTTAATAAAAATAAGAGGCTATTCTCCATTTAATGATACAAGTCAATACAAGTATCGTGTATTTAGTGACACAAGTATCGTGCTGTCTTTGTTACAGCCACATTACTCATGGAATGCAAAGAAAGATAGAACGCGAAACGATCAATGTGTCTCTTTTTATTCAATTAATCACAAAATATGTTAAAAAGAAAAGGAAATCGACCGTTTTTACACTCCTGCTTATTTTGACCACATTTGACATACTATTTAGATACAATAGAAACAGTCCATGCTTTGATTCTACAGATTTGATTCTACAGATATGTGTAATAATAAGTAATAAATAATAAATTATTCACCTCATAGTTGCTCCGCCGGTGCCCAATGCCTCCTTCACGATCGTTCATCCATTGTTGTTCTTTCATGGCACTCACACAGCACAGAAACACAGAACCGACTATGCATTCACGAAAAAGAGAATAAGATTAATTACGCCGATTGCCAGAGTTCGATGAGTGACGCGAATACAATGACCGCGCGACATTTTGACACAGCATTATGGCGATAGAAACTGGAGACTATATAGCGCAATATTTTGATACGACACTCCCGAAGTAAATCGTACGCAACGTACACTTCGTTATATCGCGACGGAAAGAATAAGACGAAGAAAGAGATGCGATAATACAATGCTACGATCCGATATGGCATCCGCGAACTAATCAACCGTCGCGGAGACGATGCGACACATCGTTGTCCGGCCCCAATGGCGTGACGTTGGCACGGTTGATTTCGGGTGAATTAATCTACGCGCCCGAATATATCACTCTTGTATAAATATGGATCCGTACATTTTGATAGTCAAATATCGAGCCAAATGAGGTTGATCACGACTTTTACGGACTAATTTCGCACCGCGACATCGCTGGTTCGAGTTACTCCGCGTTCGCAGCGTGCGTCACTAACGTAATATTCAAATACAGTGTCGGCAACCGCACCCTCGTATCAAGAGGTATGTTCTTTATTCCTGCATGAAACTGCATTAAAATTTTTTTCTCTCTTCAGCCAAATATCAAATATATATATATATGTATATATATATATATATTTGATATTTGGCTGAAGAGAGAAAAAAATTTTAATGCAGTTTCATGCAGGATATATACGTACCTATTATTAAGATCTTTTTAATAGATGCTTATTGAGCATCGATAAATTTAATTGTGATATTATTTCAGATATAAAAAGAATTATAAATGCAAAAAGAATTAGATGTAAAAAAAATTTCAGATGTAAAAAGAATTACAAAGTTCTTTTCGAATTTTCTGTGCTATCTGGAAATTGAGTATCTTAAAATTAATCATTTATTGTAGCAATATTTAACTTTGAGCTAATAAATCACATAAATTGCTTATTTCAAATTCTATAGAAGTAATGTAGATATTAATTTTTTTAGTATTTCTCTAAAAATTCCTTAAAAATTACTTCTGTTTTGATTTGTCATTTTCTTAGAAAGTATTTCAATTTGATTTATATTACCTTTTTTGATTAAAGGCCGATTTATGTAGAACATAATCCATACATAATAAGAAAATCTAAAAATGTCGACTTGCACTTTTCTTGCAGAGTGCGATAATATCCCAGCAGAACAAGTCACAATAAAATAGTCGAAGTTACATTAAAATAAATCGTGACTGATTGAAAAGTGACTTTTAGCAATCATTTTGATGTCATTTTGATGTCACAATGATTTGTGTGTTCTGCTTAGATATATCACCAACTTCTATTACTTTGATTTCCACGAACCGGCAATTTACGCTTCATTGCACACTTTCAATAATAGCAAATAAAGTCCGATCTAAAACGCAGGACGCGAGTGGCAGGTCGCAAGTTTGTTCCAATTCGTTGCGTCAATTTTAAAAATAACACTTTGAAATTGGCTGACGCAACAAGCTTCGCGATGTAGAGCGGACTTAATGCGCAAAATAGGCTCACTTCACTCCTATCCTTCGAAACCTACTTTAAGTAAACCGCTATGTAAACCGCGACGTGTTTCCACGGATGTCCTCGCGAATCATAAGATCGAATTACGTGGATTAATGGAGCTATAATGTTCACAGAGAATAATCGCGTTTGATTTTCGTGTATCGTCGCGAACACGTCTACGCGAGAAACAAAACGCAAAACAATTCATACTATTATCCGCCGGGCGCGCGGGATTGAGATCGCGTCATTCGACAACACAATGATATCTGTGTATACGTCGCACGCTCGCCGCTCGCGCCGAATTCGCGGAAAAAGTTAAACACAAGACTCGCCGCGTCACGCAGCACAACACGTCGATACGAAATATTTGATATAATCGTCATGGAAAATTACGCCGATATTTTATTCAACTATTCCTAACTTTTTAACCGAATGGACTCGTCGGGCGTCCTACTTTTCGTTCTGCCTGGCAACTTCTCGGTATACTTGCAAGGTAAGATTATTTATCTTAATTGTTCGATTAAGTATGAATCATTAAAAAGAATAATGAAAATTGAGACATAATGTTATTGTAGATGTAATATCAAAAATACTCCACGTGAATAATTACTAATTATGCTTAAGTAATATAATAATATAATATAGTAATATAATAAATGCGCAAGTATTGGGTTGTTCGGAAAGTTCATGCCGATTTTGAAGGAAAATTGAAACAAAGAAGATTTAAATTTTTAATTTCATTTATTAAATTTAAATCTTTTGCGGCACAAACTTTCCGGACAACCCAATATATAGGATTAAATAAGTACATAGGATTGAACAAGTGAAAGAGATGCCATAAAGCAAAGCGCGAAATGTATGTACGACGATATCCTTTCTCAAAATAATGTAAAATAAGATTAAGTAATTGAATAAATTGAATATTTTTCATACGCGACAGTTGGGAGTCCGAACGGTGCGATGATGACCGGTGAAGTGCGAACAGCGAGGGGGGCGCGGTTGACTACGTCATCATTTCGGCATTTGCTCAGCGACCTTCGAGGGGGACGACAGAAGAGACGCTTCGAATGTCGCAGTAATTCGCGAAAATGAGATATCTACGAATACGAATTACATAAGAGTACGTAAGTAGTAAGATTACCAAAAACTAAAATGTGTACTAAGGATTAAGGAATAGGTTAGATGAATCCTAAATAATTTTTTTATCTTTTTTATTGAAAATACAATGAGCAAAAAATATTCGTACAAGGAAATTTTTTATAAAAAAAGTCTTATTTGTAAAAAATAAACATTAATTAACAATTTTATACTATAATATTTTAATGAATACATTCTGTTCTAACATATATAAATAAGCTTCGCATGTATTTCTGATATTATAAGCTAAATTTCTCGACTGTACGAATAATACTTTTTGAGCATCCAAACAATGGAACTTTTAATTTTTACTTATTTTTCAGATGATATATTTTCTATAATTAATACACATCTTTTTACTATATATAACTTTAAGAAACAAAGTCTATTTTATACTTTATGAATAAATTGTTAATTACTTAGCAAGAAATAATAATTAAACGTCGAATCGATGTCAAATTGGTGTTAAAATCATCGATATCGATTTGACATCAATTTGATGACTCATTTCTCGCTGGATAATATTTAATTTTTAAAAATAAAGCTTTTTTAAATTTTTTGTATTCACTGTATATATTTTAAATATCTATTTTTTAAATACGACTAAGCCTCGTATATTAGTATATATTGATAATTTAGTTCTTTTATATTATGTGAAATAAACAAAATTCAGTTAGGATTTCATTGCGGAATTAATGAAATAATTTCTTATATCGATTTTTTCAGAAATCAGTTTAGTTTTAACAGAGCGAGATCATTTAAAAATGTTTTGGAAATTTAAGGGAAGAATTCTCATTTTGATGTATATGATTGTTTAATTGCTATTTGATGTAATACAAATCTAAGATGAAGCAAATTTATTGGCTCTGTTACGTGCAAATTATTGCACCTTATTTTAAATAATAATATAAATAGTTGAAAATATTAACTTAAAATATTGATTTCAACTATACCTTTTGAAAAATTGTTAAATTTAATATAGTTATATTTAGAAAGATAGAGATTTAATTTTAATTGAGAAATATATATAGAAATTATATTTATTAATATAAATTAATTAATGTACATTTATTAATTTTTCTTAATTTTTTATTCAAAGAGATTTAAGGTTTTAATAATTCAAGAAATTTAATTTTGTATGTATAAATTAAGAAAATTAAATTACATTGTGGATTAATTTTATCCTTCTTCTTGAATTATGAAAATCACACAAAATTTTATTTTTTTAGAGCAAAAATATTAAAAAATATTGAAAAAGCAATAATTTAATTTTCCCAAATATTTGTCCCAAATGGAAGTAAAGATAGTATTCTAATTGTACTTCAAACATTTATTCTTGAATATTATTCAAATTATTTACTTCAGACATTTCGATTTTTTCATTTCATATAAAATATCAAAATTATATATACAATTTCTTATCTCAAGTAATTTTTAAACTATATTTAAAATTAAGATATGCAATTTTTCTTAACTTATACAATTAATGCGATATTCAAAAATTATTAGTGCATACATATTATGCGATCCATTTTCAAGAATCGATTGTTAAATTTAAAGAAATTAAAAATTTCAAGAAAATTAAATCAAAATTTAATTGTTATGTCTCAAAATGAATTTCAATTTTAAGGCATCTGTTAATTATTTATAATGCGATCAAAAACGTGAATTTTCCATTAGTTTATTTCGGAATTGTTTTGCCGTTATGTGACGCTGTGAATAGTAACAGTAATGTCTGTAATTTAAAAAAAAATTGAAGTTATTTCAGTTTTGTCAATTATTCTGTTACAAATATTTAAACGCTCAATTAATATCTTACAAAATAAAAAATTCAAATCAATCAAAACGTAGTCACAATTTTCAAGTTATATTAATAAGAATTCTGTTCCAAAATTCACTAATCGAAAACTCACGTTACCCATCAAATGTATCGTGGTTATAAATATGATATTATCATATCAAATTGATGCTCAAATTTCATTTATTAAATTATATCTCAAACTGGTTTCGACTGAGTTCTTCAGCAGAACGCGATTATAACGAGTTTTATACTGAGAAAAGATAATGTTTTAGGTACTAAAGGTTCGTTCGTCAACTCTTACGCGGCTCGTTCCTTTTACGATGCGGTGCCTAGTACCACCCAAGTAGCCGAGTGTAACCAATCCTCGACCAGAGCACGCCGCATGAATAGGTGAGAACGAATCCAAGCGAATATGTCTGTCGTGTTACGACAAAGGCCGCGCTATCGGAGCTCCGCGCTCGCGCAAGATAAGTAAGTGCTTTAATTTATTCGAAACACCTCGGTTATTAATCGTCCGCTTCGTGGACCGGGACGGGCCCTGGAGGTGGTGCCCGGCTTGGCCCCGGGTTCAGAAGAGAGGGGTCGGGGGGCGCGACGAGAAGGGGTTAAGAGGTTGGTCCCTTCATGCGTGAGGTTGCGTGTGCTCGCGCACGTCTCTTGCATATATACGTGTGGTTATATACGCGTATAAATACGCGGATACAAATAACGAACACGCGGTCGTGTCTCAGTTGAGCTCGTTGGAGGCGCAACGCACCCAGAGCTGAACCAGAGAAATGTTTTAAGCGAGACACTCGCGGCGCCCACGCTTGTCCGCGGCAACAGACGCGCCGACACGCGCGTGCACACCGCGCTAGGCCCTTATTTCAGCTATAAATTAATGTTCTGTCTTCTACGTATGCATAATTGTGCGAGCCGCGCTACCCGCTTCTTCTTCCTCTCCTCTTCCCGCCCTATCTTCCGTTTTCCGTGTCTACACAGACCGGACGCCAGACGTGGTTGATATCAAACTGATGACATGTAACGAAGACTCTAATGGATATCACAAGTGCGAATATACGCAATGTATACTGTGTACGCGGCATTATCCATGAACCGGATGCACTCCCGCGACGTGTTACTCGCAAGGACAATACTCGTGCCATCCTGCCGGCGATATTTTCAACTAGCTGTACCAACTGCCTGTACCAACGCGTTATATTTATAATAGAATAATGATACCTACAAGATAAAACACAATCTCGTATCTCCATACGAAACTAATGATCAGTCTTCAGCGAGAAATGTGATCAAATATCTTTTTGCTTTGCCTTGATAAATTATTTTGATTAATGACTTCTCAATTTTTTCTAAATTATAGCCTTTGATATATATATATATATATATTTAAAAAATGGCTGACCATGATGGTTACCAATGAATGTAGAGAAAGATGATTTTTTTATATAATTTTTTTTATTAGTAATAATTGCTAAAAAATATCGCGTATACAGGACTGTCGAGAGAGGTCTCAGCAATTGAATTAGCATAAGGACGAGGAGATCACTTTCTGTTTGAATCGTCGTATAAACGGAGATAATAAGGATGAGTCTCACGTTCTTACATTTACATTCGACTTATTGTCTTCCTCTCTCCGATTGTCTCTCTTCGCTCAATAAGCCGAGGCCTTCGCTCTTGAATTCGCCACGATTCGCTTTCGATGCTATTTTTGTGCGTCGTCTCCACCGCTATACATATATCTACCGTTGCCCTGGTTAAACAATGTTACTTAATGTCTCCAACGATTTTCGAATACTGAGATAACAAAACATGTGTCGCCGAGGCTCATCCCATTGTATCTGTCACGGTAACGTCACATTCAGCGTATATACAAATCCTTTTTCTTTCGTTTCTTTCGTATCTTACGATATACTTTTCCTAATCATCCACTTCACGGAAGTTTTCGAAGTTTATTTCACTTAAAATATTTAAATGACAGCATTCCATTATAATTAGAATTATTTTTATGATAATTTTATAATTGTAAAAGTAAGATTGAAATCATCGTATTGTTTCATTATTTTCATTATTTCACTTACAATATCCAAATGACAGCATTTTAATTATAATTTTAATTATTTTGAGAACAATTTATTGTGAAAGTAAAAATGAAAACACATATAACTTAAAAACGTTTTTAATTAAAATATTGAAATAACAACATTTCAATTAGAATTTTAATTATTTTTATGATGATTTTGTAATTGTGAAAAGGAAAATATTATCGTAGTTTAAAAAATCACGTGTGACTGTGAAAAACATTCAAACGATTCATTGAAATCTTCAGTTTACGCAAAAATATTGTCTGCGTGACTGTGTGAAAAGGAGATGTTGGAAGTAACGTGATGGCGTGTACAACATGCGGAAAATAATGAAAATAACATAGGAAAATAGTACCGCATTTGGTAAAACAACCGCGTACGTGTCGCGGCGTGTGCACACGTTCGGTTCCACGGTGGTTCTTCACGAGCCTTGCACTCTCGCAGGCACCTCGTTATGCGCTCTAGCTTTTATCTCTCGAGTCCCGGTGACGAAGCCGACCTGTCAGTCACGTACCGGGGTACGTACGCGGGATTTGATTTTATCGTCCCCGTGCTTTTGCATACAGCGTCGGTGTACCCACGCTGGTACACATGTGTCGCCTTCGTGATGCTGCCTTTTCATACTTCGTCGCGCGGACGCGCAGGCGACGATAACACCGTTCCGCGCATCGTTTATCTCGCTGGTGAATGCTCTCATGTCCCGCACGGGAACAATTCAAGTTATATTCTTGGAAAGCTGTAGAATGCCCGCGTTTCTTAGAATACTCCATGAATTTAGCAATCTATTTAATTATCATAACGGACTGTATATTACTATGCAGAAATGTTAAAAACAGAAAACGTTCCATTGTCACGTTTGTGTGAAAACATATTAGTAATATTTATGTAATTATACATCACATATGTAATATTAATACAGAATGTACATTTAATTAAAAGAATTAATTAAAATAATATATTTTAAACTTATCACACAATTTAATAATGACACGTATTCTTCCAGATTAATAAATTTCAGAATTTCTCTTTGCACTAACATTCACCTTTTATTATTAGAGCTATAAAGTAATTTGTATATTTCGAATTTTTCCTTTATTTATACATATTAACGGAACACCCGTATAGTTATTATTTATTTTCGAAGAAAAATACATGAGAAAGTACTTTATATAAAAAAATATATATATACATA
>NW_017259437.1:1745572-1755901 GCF_001594045.1 Atta colombica
GTTGTTCACAACGTGACAACGCAGAAACGAGTAACGTGAATTACTTTGCCGGACAGCGGCAAATAGTCTATAAATCGTATGATTTTAATAGGCGGTACACGTCGAATGTCACCATTGGGAAGGCGACCTCCGTACATACATCACGGTCGTGCACCAAGTACATAAGAACGTATGGCTCGCGTTTAAAGCGGCGAATTAGCGTTGTGTCGCCTTAATATCGACCAACGACTGTTTTGGAACGTATACCAGAGTGATTCGTTCAAGGTCAGTCCGAAAAGGCAGATCAACGCACATAGAGACCATCACCGTGTCATCAGCGATCGTGATCATTCTCGAACGATGTAAATCACAAATTTTTGAGTCTGCGAAGGAGCGAATGAGAAAAAAGATATAATCATAATGATTTGTGGTGATCCACGAATAGATATACGAGTAAAAACGTGATATCGCGCGATAAGTAAATCGAGAGAATCGTGTAAATTAAGAAAGATCGTGTAAGGTAATGATGATGACGCGACTTCATCGTGATGATTGTGAGAGATCGCGAGCGCACGAAGGATATTCTACTAAAATATTTATACGATGCGCACGGACGGTTCGAGCGAAAGAATGCCGCGCAGAAGGGAAAGTGAAAGATGCGGAGTGTTTCAAGGATACGCTAGCGCGCGAGTATAACCAAGTTACTAATTATATCGATTAACGGACTAATATATCTATTCCACGCGGTTAAAACTGTCCAAGGACTCGTGTCCTTGACTTTGCCAGCGCTTCTCAGCTAGATTTTCCGCTACTGCTCCGTCTTCTTCCTGCTTCCTTGTATCAAGATCAGATAGTGATCTATCTTAAACATTCTACCAACACACACTTACACATGTCTCTTGAATATGTAGGAAAATGAGATCTAGTCCTTTTGGAATGGTGCAGTCGAGTCTTAATTAAAGCAAGATAAACTATCACAGTATAATTAAATGAAGCTCCAGAACTTCAACCGCGGAGGCCGTCTTCCTGGAAGAAGCTCCGAGATTTAATTAAAAAGCTAAATCATCAGGACAGAACCTGCAATAATTTAACAGAGTTTCCGAACTTCGGCTACTAGTATCATAAACTCTCTCTCCTATCGCGTCATCTCTTTATCGCTTCGGTTTCGTAACACAGGTAAAGTCGCTTCGTGCATCAGCTCGATAGAAAATAAACGAGAGGTGAGCAAAAATGCTTGTCGCTTTATCGAACGATCGAAGATATCCGACATGCAGAACGTACTGCGGACGACGATGAAGGTGCATGCGATTTGCGTTACTTTTACCGGCTCAAGATCTCGAGGTTATACACAGTCGAGAGAAGAGTTTATTTTTATTAGCAGGTGATACATTCTGCGCGCACGTTCGGTCGATGCTAATAAATCCTGGACGTGTCCTGGACGTGCGCTACGAAGTAACGCGATTCTCGTAATTATTGATTTCGCAATGACCGACACGATCGAGTATATGTCCGAATGCGGTGCGCGAATGACTCCGCCGCTCACATACTCGCGTCTCCATTAAAGACAATCACTAGAGAAGATATTCTCTACAAATGATTAAGTACGTATGTTCATGGTGCATGAAGCGCGCGGAGTGAGAATCGAATGATCATTGATTGATAACGGTGTATTGGGTACTAGCGTGAACTACGAAAGAGAGTGATAAGTGCAACATGCATGTTAACGATTAAAAATAGAAAATGGGAGATAGAGAAAATGTCATGAATACTGCTAACAATAATTATTTAATTTTTTCTCAGCAATAAGTTCATGTAACTATAACTTTGCAATGATTGAACGAAGATATATCAGCTAATATTAAAAATTAACTTAA
Organism: Atta colombica; assembly: GCF_001594045.1. Lineage (NCBI taxonomy): Eukaryota > Metazoa > Arthropoda > Insecta > Hymenoptera > Formicidae > Atta > Atta colombica. Next base: position 1,747,426 of record NW_017259437.1, read on the forward strand.
AAAGAATTTGAAATATTTGATAAAACAAATTATTTTGTCCTCTATGTTTATTCAATTATTTCTTTTATTATGTAACGCTTTATTAATTAATGCTGTAGAAAAGCGAATACAATGAAAATGAGTAGAATTTTGGGAATCAATATTTAAAGATATTTAATTCTCAATATGAATTAAATTCAGAAAGTGCTTTATTTATAAATAATGTGGATATGAAGAAAATAGAATTTCTTAAGGGATGTTGAAAGCAGACAAACATTATTTATTTTATGATACTTTGATGAGATATAAATTACACAACCTTCTTTTATATATCGCGCGATGCTTAATAATCGAAACCGATCGACACTCGTCTATGAGAAAGATCATCATTTTGCCGTGTAATTACGCTAGGATAATTTGCAATCCTCTCCCGTCTTCCTCAGCGTATTGTTTTCCAACTCGGTCAATCGAGATAGCCTTCGATTGAGTATCGAGGCGAGATAGAATCAAAATCTCAGGGCCACTCTCGCAGATTCGCTTCTCTCCCTTACTAACGATTTATAATATTCTCGGGAACTCGTCGAGATTGCAAACACAAGATCGCGCGAATATATCCGCGACAATTTTTTAACTGAAGAAAGAGCGCTTTTGTGCCATTAAAGAATTATTTCCATGAACGAACAATCATAGTTGATATGATTAGAAAAGTTCAGAGTAAAGTTCATGACATAATTGATTTAGTATATAAAATTTTATTTGCTACAAAGATAAATCTCTAGAAAGCTTATTATCTAGAAATATACACTTGTCTCTTTTTATAAAAGAATACAAAAAAAATTAAAGAAGTTCAATCGGAAGGATATTTCGGCAAAATAATACTAATACCTTTTACAATCTCGTTCAATGCTGATTGAAAGAGAACAGGTTATAATGTGTAGTTGGCGCCAGTTGATTCGTCGCAATATCGTTTCTGTGCAATCCGTTAGACGGTACTAGTTGTACAGGAGATAGGTAGTGTGGGAGCTGATGCGTTGTGCGAGTTCGCGTGTGTCACCTCTGGCACTGCGCCTTTACTGCGACGACTCGTCGTCAACTCATCATTATCTGCCGGCGATGATTACAATTATTATTCCGGTCGGCCAATAATCATATCCCGTATAACGTAACCATTCGTCTACGATTGCGATCAGCAATCACGTACGCGCCGTCCCCGTCTTTTGCAGCATCGCAACTTTACCACGACCGAGAAACTCCCTTCCTTCGTGAAATTTTCCGAGCCTATAATAGTGCGATTTTTCTTGGCATAATCATCAAATAATTTATAAAAAATAATAACGTAGAAAATTATTGCAAATATATATTTTATAATAAAAAAGAAGATTAATTTTAAGAAAGAAAAATTTTTTTAAAGAATATTTTTTTTTTAATGAAGTAATTTTCTTTACTTTATTAATCATGTAAATATTATAGAAGTATTTAATATAAATTATTTTATTTAACTGATATTCAGTCAGATATATAAGACCGTTTTAAGTACCGTCTTGAGATATTATAAATCTTAGAGCAGTATTAGTACCTTAAGAAATTACTTAATATAGTCTCGAAGTAAGAACGGACTGAGTCCTATGATTGGAATCTCATAATCTTATTCGAAGACCATTTTAATGTCTAAAAATGTCTGGCTATGAGCAATTTTATCAAAATCAAGAAAGAAGGGTATACATAGAATGTTTCTCTTTTGCTCTCTTCCTCTTTCTCTCTTTATCTATATAAAATTTTATTCTTCTTTATACTATCCCATTCTATACCTTAAAGTTATAAAGTAAGACAGAATAAGTTAAACGTGATAGTACACAGAAGAGATTCAAGACAATCTTAAATATAAAAACCGACTATAAATACCGACCTGTGCAATATTGTTTGTGATTGACACTCGTTCGTTTAAATCAAGATCAAATCACATCTCGAAATTATCTTAGATTACGTCGAAAAGTTCATTCTACAATTTCGAAGGATACGATAACGAGGGATTTGCGGATATGCATGCCATGCCGGTAGAATAGAACGCGCTCACACGTCGTGTCGTCGTGAGTCAGATATCCTCCAGGTTTCAGCGTGCCGGGTCGGGGGTCGTCCGCATTTGCTCCCATCTCCATCTGCCCCCTGCTTCGCCGTCGCCTCCGCCACCGCGCGCCATCATTCTCGTAGTCGCATCCATCGCATCATTGTGTGTCCTTGATATTAGAATGGTCCAGAGGAACGCGCGCATCCTAGTGACCGTTACACGCTGCGCCATTCGTATACATATGCGGGCCTAGCTAACCACGACACGAATGTGCAAGATCGCTTATGATGACATCGTTTTATTATATTATCATCCACCAAGTTCCAGCCGCGATTCATTCCTGCAATTTTTACGATTTCTTTTTTTTTTTTTTAATGACTTCGGCGCCCGAGCTATGACTCGTGGCACAAAGATCGATAGATAGGAATGTCTGTAGATCACATCAATTTATGTTGCTCGACAACTTCATTGACAACGGGCCGATGATCGTATCGTATTGTCAATGTTTTTTGCTGACGATATTTTCGGAAGATAAAAGAAAAAAAGAATTACATACAGGTGGAATCGTAGCTCGCGGCGATACACGATCTTTGCTGCGCTGATTCTCAATCGATTAGTTCATAAGACGAAGCGTTTATTGCTCATTACCAATACCAATGTGCGTTGCAATTGCTGTGAGAGTTCGACGAAGACAGTTGCCGCGCTCGTAATCGCTCCGTATGCGCGTTAAAAATCATGCTCTTTTCCAATGGCACTCATCATGACAGCGACGATGATTACCTTACCAGCTTTTACATATTCATCGCGCTCATAGTCGAAGCATGCGTTCTGTTATCGACAAATACGTAAAAGCATGGCAGGCGCATTACGCCAACTGACTCAGTCGTCATTGTATCTCGCGAAGACTAATCGCCGAGAGATAATCTTCGTGCGATGTTCTGTACTCGGAGTCCTTTACTCTCTCGTGATATTGATGGATGAATGTTGCTGACAAATGGAGATTGACATGTTCATAGAGTTGTCGCGTGTAACAGATGAAATATAGATGTAAAAACATCGACTCCGTTAAAAGTTGCTTAATCGTAAACTTTTATTCGTTACGAAATAAAACAGCAAATAAATTTGTTGAATTTTATGCGGTTTAAAGATTACATAGATCGCTTAAATGGAATAACGGTAAGCGTGAAAAAAATTTTTTTACGATTTGCAAAGTTATATAATACGATAAGGCATGTGGAGATCGAGAAGGATTAGTGAATTCAAGAGGAGTAATTTGCGAGGATGGTCGGACAGCTCATAAGCGGAAGTAACGTGCGACCATGCCGTGTAGCCTGGATTAAGGATAGGCATCGACGTAGGATCGCGTGAAGGTAGGTGGCTGCAAAAAAACGCATAATACACGGCTCTTAAAGCATAAAACGGAGGAGAACTGTTTCGAGCCGCCTGGAGCGATTATGAGCGTGGAATCCACGAACGAACGTATGATAAACGAATGAAGCGTCCGATATTTTTGAGCAGTCGTGACCGCTACGATTACGCAAGGTGAAGGATGTTAAGAGATCATCGTAGTCTCGTAGTCAGAGGAGACCTAATTCTCATCTATTAATGCGCAATTATCGGCGAACAATGTGATTACGGACGCGTTTAAGTCGTTACGCTTACAAGCTGCCGCTCCATCGTCTCTTGCACTCAATAATACTTCCTCCTCTTTTGTCTTTTTCTCTTTCCCTTCGCCATCGTATCTCCATCGGTCACTTTTAGTTTCACGACCGGTGTGCGAAAGATGTGTTGCGCTCATTAAATCGCCCCTCACTCGAAATCGAACGACGAAAATCAATGGCTACATTCAACAGTGAGAGCATTGGTTTATAAATTTAAATAGTAAGGAACTAAGAACAAAATCAATCATACTAAAGAATTTTACAATAGTTGCAAAGCTGCTTTCTCTGCTGAACGTAACTAATGATTGTCTAATTTAATACGATGAACAGCTATTTAACAAACGGTGGCAACCGGTCCTCGCAAAGCCGATCGATCTTGTCGAAGAAGATCGATAGACTGCACTTAGCAAATAACTCGACCGCGTGCATTGTACATTAGCGAAGGCAAGGTTCAAGGACGTGGCTCTAAGCTGGAGAACAATCATTGTTGAGAAATACGCGTTTCACCAAGTTCCGGTATCGATCAGTCGATGAATCATCGAATGTACAATGTAAGATGAAATAAGTGGATGAGAGATTGGAGAGATATGAGAAACAGAGTTAACAGTTCTGCAAATTGATCAAGAGTTGATCATAATGCGAATAAGGGTAAGACAAATTTCTCTTCGAGAGAACATATGTAATTTATCGCGAGTGAAATATCTCTGCAGTTTCGTCACGATTTCCTACTTTTTTCACCAGGAAGTTAGTTAGTCAGTCATCGTTAATCGCTCGTAAATCCAACGATTCAAAAAACTGGATCGCGAGGTGTCGTAATGCGTTCTCGACGGGCGCCAGGGTCCAAAGATGCGCACCATGTACGCGAGGCAAAAAATACTTAATAATGCATTAAAAGATGTTTTATTAGTCCACCGGATCGAAGCAGGTATCTGTTTTCGTATTTCATCGAAGCCGCTCGTACATTATTACGACGGGAGAATCCACGAAGTTTCGAATTATATAACGAGTTATTATTGAAACGAATACTGAGCTTAACCACGGTGAGAATATATATAGCCGTTTAAAGCCGCTTTTGCAGGCTGTCGCGTCTTTTTGTACACAGTGTTCCGTAATCTTAATCTTTGTCGCTCAGAATGACTTTTATTGCGAGATATAACGTAATTAGGGATCCCGCAAAATTATCTGCTTTCGACCTGAATAGCAATGTATCACGATACGTCGTATGGCGAATATCTGATGGTTGAACCGTTAAACAATTATTATTGTAATAAGAACTATAAAAGCAAACGCTGTCGAACTGTTCACACGGTCAATCTGTTCGTAAATGTGGTAAATTTATACTTCTGCTAGGAAATAGGATTCTTTGCGCATTTGTTCAGAGAAAAGAAAATCTACGTTTTACAGCGCTGCATCATCGAGATGACTTGCGAACGTTTCGAAAAATATCTTTCTCGATTCCGGAAAATCTACGTAGTGATCGTGCTGTATCTTAATCTTAAATTTTTTTAAATCTTGCCCAAGATTAAAAAAATTAAAACGATTGAATCATCTCGTTCGTTGAATTTATCCCATATACTTACTCACAAGCACGTCGATTACTTACCATGCTAAACGAAAGTAACGTACAACGAATACCGCACAAATTGCTACGCTCGTAACAAATTCATTAATTAGAGACCATGACTCGTTCTATCTATCAGCAACGCCTATCTATCAGCACCACCTTTTATACGCTACTTTGCGGCAGACCTTTATACTGGACGAAACGATAATGAGGTGTTTTTCGTAACTTTTTTAACGATTTACAAACAACATATGAATTATATTAAAATGATCATTAAATACGATAGAGACAGCCATGATCGGTTAAAATTGGATATTTTAAATAATACATTATATATTCTTATATTAAATTTATTTATTTCAGATATATTGTATATGATTGTGAGCCGATAACTTTCGGTTTCAACACAATCATTCTAAAACGCTAAATTAAATTAGAAAGAAAGAAAAAAAATAAGAAACTTATTGCGAAAAATATTACCTCAGCCAGAATTTGAATCTGGGACCTCTCAATTTTCCGGAAAGAGTGCCTTAGCCAGCTCGACCACTGAGGCCTTACTTTCTTTCTTTCTAATTTAATTTAGGGGGGATTATTAGCATTTCAGGATGATTGTGTTGAAACTGAAAGTTATCGGTTCGCAATCATATCTGGAATAAATTAATATAATATATTATTTAAAACATCCAATTTTGACCGATCATGGCTTTCTTTATCGTATTTGATGTATTCACATATACAATTATGCTTAAAAATTCTTAAATGTTTAAAATGAATACTTTGTATGTATATTAAAAACAAAAATATACTCTTGCGTTAAATTGATATTTAATAATATAGGATATTTAAATTTCGAATATATGTTGATAGAAATATTTAATATATTAGATAATTTAATTATTGAATTAATGTTGGCATTTTATATAATCGAATTTATTAGTGCCAGATATTTTTTAAAATAAATGAAAATAACTTCATTCACTATTGTTTCATGATTTTTTGGAATTATTTTAATAATTTTATTAGGTATACAACTTTGCTTTTCCTATAGATGGCTTTAGCGGTAAGTGGTGGTCGAAATAAATAGATCATAGACGTCATATAATAAACTTGGGCATCTGTCAACATAACTCCACAGAAACATTAGTCGATTTGTGTCTGCATCATAAAGTTATTCTTGATTGAAAATGTCAGTTTACGAGCCAAATTCTCGTTATTTGCGAGATTTTAATTTTTTGCTTCAATATGAAGAAATCTGCGGCTGAGGCTCATCGAATGCTCTCAAATACTTATGGTGAGGCCGCTATTAGTGAAAGAACGTGTCGTGAGTGATTTCAACGCTTCAAGAACGGTGATTTTGACCTCGAAGACCGGCATAGCAGTGGAAGAGAGAAGGTTTTCGAAGATGCAGAATTGGAGGCATTACTTGAGCAAGACTCGTGTCAAAATCAAGAAGAATTGGCACGACCATTGGAAGTGACTCAACAAGCCATTTCAAAACGCCTCAAAGCCATGAGAATGATTCAGAAGCAAGGAAATTGGGTGCCGTACGAATTGAAGCCGAGAGATGTTGAACGGCATTTGTTTGCTTGTGAACAGCTGCTTGAAAGGCAAAAACGGAAGGGATTTCTGTATCGCATTGTGACTGGGGACGAAAAATGGGTTCATTACGATAATCCCAAGCGCAGAAAATCATGGGGAGTTCCCGGCCATGCTTCCACGTCGACGGCCAAACCAAATATTCATGGCTCCAAGGTCATGTTCTGTATTTGGACCAGCTCAGCGTAGTGTATTATGAACTGTTAAAACCGACTGAAACAATCACAGACGATCGATATCGAACACAATTGATGCGTTTGAGCCGAGCATTGAAAGACAAACGACCGCAATACAACGAGAGACACGATAAAGTGATTTTGCAGCATGACAATGCTCGACCCCATGTTGCGAAAGTGGTCAAGACATACTTGGAAACGTTAAAATGGGAAGTCCTACCCCACCCGCCGTATTCTCCAGACGTTGCTCCCTCTGACTATCACTTGTTTCGATCAATGGCATACGGCCTGGCTAACCAGCACTTCCGGTCTTATGAAGAAGTAAAAAATTGGATCGATTCATGGATAGCCTCAAAAGATGATCAGTTTTTTCGACGCGGGATTCGTACACTATCCGAAAGATGGGAGAAAGTAGTGGCCAGCGATGGACAATACTTTGAATCATAAATGTATAACCAGTTTTTTACAATAAAGCCTCGAATTTCGGAAAAAAAACGGCGGAAGCAAAATTGTACACCTAATATATGTCACATACGAGACATCGGTTTTGCAATTATCTGATAAATTATTAATTTCGAAATTAGACTATGGATAAGAAATAAATTTTATATATCTCTCTCTCTCTCTCTCTCTTGAATTTTTATCGGATTTATTGGGATTGAGAAAGATAGCACTTTCTGATGTGAATTATCGATGCTCGGGATGCTTCACTCTGACGATTCGGGTCATCGAAAATTAGTGAGGAGTTTAATTTTAACGATCCGCAAGTCTTTCACGAACACCGACAAGCAACTGTCTTCAATTACTGAAGTAATTCGGAGCACGATGGTAGCGACTCGTACGACCGCTTTCACCTTTGGACATTTTCGCTCACGTTGCGAGACGATAATTGGATTTTCCGTGATCTGAACCCAGCGATGCAGATATAAAAATCTGAGTTAACAAGGAAATTCTAATCGTGAATGTGATATGTATATATATCATTCATGCGAGTAATAATAATGACAGTGCGAATCTAACCAGACATTGTAAAGACACCTTTTGGCACCGACTTGTAGAACAAATCAGTGCAAGTCTCAAAGACTGTGAGAAAGCCCAAGGGCGAAACCTTGATTAAGTCAGGGACTTTCGAGAATGGGAAAAACTAGTTTCGCGGACTGATATTAGTCAATGATTATGCACGAATCTTGACCTACGTAAATTCTTTTCCTTTCTTTTCAATCTTTTATGTAAATCCTTTTCTATGTATGTCTAACTTTATTCTCACAAAATTAATTAATTACCAAACTAATTTTTTAATTAAATTAAGCGTACATAAAAAGAGATTTATATAAAAGAGATAATATATATATATATATATATAATTAGAAATACACACACACACACACACACACACACACACACACACACACACACACACACACACACACACACA
>NW_017259437.1:1756001-1761444 GCF_001594045.1 Atta colombica
ATTTATAAATATACAATAATAAATTTTGTAATTTTAGAGAATTTTATAAAATTAGTGAAAGTAACGAAGACAAAAAATACTTTCTCAGTTTTAATTTACAATATTTTATTTTTTATAACTTTCATGAGGATGATGAATCTGTACGTAAGACGGATAGATTGTGTATCGATCTGATGAAATATCATTTCTTTATTACATAATCATGAAAATTCTCTTACATTACACATAGACTAAATTTCTTTAATCAACGGATTAAAATTAAAGCAATTATGCTGCGATATCGCACATGTTTATTTCATCTTTATGTAATACAAAGAATGCAAAGCGCGAGCTACGTCAATCGCGCGTCGCAGCATTTTGCGACCGGTATGCCAAAGAGTGCAAGAATCAGATCTAGCTCACTGGCAGCGGATAAATTAATTAGCTTAATTAGTATATAAATCCGTGGGGAATGTCAGGGCCGTCACGGTTAATTGCGGCTAATGGCCGGGATTACGCGCACAATGCTCTAAACAGCTGACGACATACGCAACAGTATCCGCTCCGCTCCGCTTTGTGAGCTCTCACGCTATTTTTTATTTGTATTGCGTGAAATCATCGTCTTTCTTTTTGTCGTTGCGGGGATCCGATCTGCTGCGGCTTAATCATCAATATATAGCTCGATATGTCTCTGCAGGGAGATTTAATGATGTTTTCGATCTGAAAGTTGTTCATCTGCCAGCTGACTGCCGTCCTGTCGATCGCGAGAAATTTCGTACGCATCTGCTTTTCAGATATTCTCACAAAATCGATAAGCTATCGCGACATTCTAAGTCTCCGCCGCAATGACAAGTTTAATGTCTAGACGGTTATTAATAAATTATTATTAATTACTCAAGAAGCGAAATATTACCGGCTAATTACTAATTAGACATCGTATGGTAATTACGTCGCAATAGAATATAGCACACGTCGCTCATTTCTGCCGAAGGCAGAACCTTTCCATGCAAATGAATGCGTAATTACGCGCAATCAATGAAATTTATTGATATCCTGTTTGGCCGACTACGCTGTCGATCAAAAAGCTAACATCGAGATTCAGTGTCGGACCATTTTGGGATACGATTTGATTTGGAGCGTCACACATCAATCACTGTCAGCAATATATGTATTTAATCGCCGTTTAATCGCGACAAAATTAGACCAAAAGTTGACATGTAGCAAAAAAAAAAGATTATCATTCTTCTTTTCGTATTATCGGCGGTCACGTCAGATGTATATATACATAAAAGACGTAGCGTCTTCCAGACTTTATGGAAGAAAAAAGCTCTAGTTTGCTCGCTTGTAAAGCTTTGCGAATGACCTCCGTCGGCGCGACTATCACGAAGAACACAACGACTATGATGATAACGGTTGGCGGCTCATCACACGAGAATAGATAGGCAGGTACATGCGGATCCTTACGAAAAAAGTGAAGCGGTTGTTTAGAAGTTGCGGAAATAAATCAGTGCGGCGCTTCTGCGAGTACTTTCATGTTGGCGAGGCGGTCAAGCAGGGCGAGCGGAAAGTACGAGCACAATAAAACGGCACAGCGTTCGCGCCAAACAAGGTTTAATTGCCGGGGCATTGACATGCGTGCGGTTTGCTCCGACACAACGCGAGCGGTTCTTTTGTCTTCAGCTTCGTAGAACTTTTGCGCATTTCTTCTCCACCACATCGATTCGGTGGAGAGATCGATGATTAGTTTCGTTGCGTTGGAAGATAACGTTACATACGCAGGTAGAGAGAATACTGTAAAATCAATTATGCCAAAAATGTACATTAAATTATGATAATTCCGAAAATAACAATTTTGAAATGAAACAAGGAGTTTTTTAAATGCACTAATTGTTGCGAGTAACGCGGTATTATCGCATTGACATGGGCAGTTTCGACTTAAAGCGTACGATTTGGAACGTCCGTTTATTAGCGCTCATATTGCCGCCGCTGAAGATTCAGGGATAACGCCACCCCCTCCGGGGGTCTTGGAAGGTAAAGATGCCGCGGATTACGGGATTCCTAACTCCTTGCCAGTTGCCGCATAACGTACCTGCCTTTAACCAAGGTCGATCGTGTCCCGACAATCGCCCGGTAAGATCGTGAGATCGGCCGGCTGATGTTGGTCGGAAAGTTCGCGCGATCGTAAGCAGCTAGAGTTCCACTTTTGATATACGTATTACAATACCTGGACTATACGTTGGCATTAAGCGTTTATCATCTGAGAATCACGGATTACGATAATTCCGCCGATACAGAAGTGTACGCTCGGGATTAAGTAAGGATGATTAATGTAATAATAGTGTGTAATTCCAATCGTGAGATTTATGACATGCCAATAGATGTAACCGCCTTCCGAGAAGGTTTAGATTGTATAGAAATTTAGCAATTAACATTATTAATTTTCTGATTGTATCGGTGTACATCGCAATCTCAGTAAATTATGAAAACGCAACATAAGCTTTTTCTTATGATGCGATAAACAATTTTACTTCCAAAATTATCAGATATTTGGACATGTAAAAAGTAGCTATATTTATGCATAAATATGAGAAAATATGTCATCTTAGCCTAAATAGCAAAGACATTATTTATCATTATTTCGATATCAAAATAATGTCTTTAATAACATTTTGAAATCAGGATGATGACAAATAATTCAGTTTTTATCTGTATTTCGATTTTGTAACTCTTAAGCACTCGGCAGTGTCAATATTGTTATATTGTCATTGCGCAAGTAATAATGGGGAAAAAAAGCAACATACAATGATTATAATCGGGATACTGAATGATAATGATGAGCTAGATTACAAAACATACAGAAGTACTCTATTTTTAAATCCCTAGATCTTTATTATTGCTTTCTTTCTTTTGTATATGATGGTTAAAAGCAACGCGACAGTAGTCATCGAATCGATAAAATCGCATCTGCAACGACCGACCCCGTTTGAGTTTCTCATGATGCACCTCTCAAGTCTAGGTTCTCAAGGAACTTTCACGGCCCTGAAGAGCGGGGGTCCTTGACCGTTCCCGCCGTGATCCCCTTAATAAATTATGAGCAACAATCGGTGGCACGCGGGAGGATCAATTTTATTGCTATTAGTGCTATTCTTGCTACTTTCTACTTTTTAATACTTTTGACAAAAAAAATTGATTGCCGCGTATCGTGATAAATACATAGCATAAATCATTTTCAGAATATTAAATCAAAACTTTTAAAAACAAATTTTAGTAGAATAGTACAAATATTAAATATTCGATCACTGAGAGTAATCATTTTATATAACGCGTAGGACAAATTCAAAAGTTTGATTGGAATCCAATGGAAGTGTGCACACACTGCTTCTTTAAAATTCTTATACAAGCCTCAAGCAACACAACGAGAGATTAATACACAGTTTACAGCTGTTCAATGTAATGATAATCACACAAAATTTCTCCTTGCAAAATTTCTCTTTGCATAGCGATAATGATTGATTCGGCGTGAAACAGGATGATAGAGTGCGAGGGTCAGGGCTGTGTCGTTCGTAATCGAGAGAGATCAGTTGAAACTATTCGGAGCTCTCGCGTATTACGATTCTTTCGACGGCAATCCGAGGATTTTGATCGACGGGTGCTCGCGCGAATTTATGGATGAGTAGGATCGATTTATGGTCCAGCGACCGACAAGAAACAACGTTGCCCGGGGCGGGGTCGAATTGAAAAGCAATTGAGAGAGTTTCGGGACGTGGGAAGCGCTCGTTTTCTTCTCCTCGCACATGTATGAAGAGGTACGTCGCTGCTGCCGCGAGCATGTCAGTGAATAGTGAGTGAGTGGTGAGTGAGTCACCTGTAGGAGTGGTGACTCGCCCCGCAATCGGCGTGATCGGCGGCTCTCCGATCGTGTTCCGTTCGTTCTTGTTGCGCGCGCGAGACTGGCGGAACTCTCCTCGAGTCTTGTAATCGTCAAAATAGATGACGTCCCGACGTTTTACACGACGGCCGCAGGTACGTCGTTCCTCGCGGACACCGACGTGGATGTCGTCGATGGCGTGCTCAGAATCGCACGGAACGAAAGTCGGTCGGGATAATCGCATGAGATATCGCATACCAATAGGTTTCGATAATTGAAACTGTTAACACTAGAACCGCCAGTATATACTGCTAGAATTTCCGAAAATGACAATTTGTAATTTCTTATTTTCCTCATTTTCGCATTTCCTCATTATTGAAGAATTATTTTTTATATTATTTTATTATAGAATTATCTCTATTACATTTTATAAACGATTGGAAAAAATTTTTAAACATGCAATAATAGGCATCTATTACATTTGTTCGACGTATTTCCTTGCATTTGCAATCAAGGAAGCGGTCGGCGGCCAATCTTTTCCCGGTTTCCATTTTTTTTTCGACGCGTTGCCGATCCCTTTTAGTACCGCACGACCTCGGCTGGCACCCGCTGTTGCCGGACGTCAAACGATCCCGTCGAGATCGCGTGACGGTAATGGCTCGCTTGTACACCAGTTAGCTGGCCGGGGAAACGGAACGGGATGAGTCGTGTGAACCAATCCCTCGATTAAGCAAACCTTGTAGTGACATTTAACCGCGGTATCTGTCTCTGAGTTTCAGCCATTGCGAGACGATCACGTCTACGATGAGGCGACGCAACTGCGCGCCAACCATCGTGCCGCCGCGCCATCGATTGATCGTCATTTCGTTTCTTTCTGAGCAGGGATCGGTTGAATGTCACGAGAATTTTCCTCTGATCGCGCTTTACTAATACGAAGTCAGACTTACATAAAGAAGATACGCAGGCACAGCGGGCGGGTCATTAAACATTTTGCGTGACGAGTTGCGTAGCATAACGCGATTAAATCTACAACTGACGATCATAATCGTGACGAAATACTGATTAAATCTACGAGTAACGATCATAATTGTGATGAAATGCTGATTATAACACTTCCTATTGATTCTGTGGCTGGTAATAACTATATTTAATTATATTTGATTACACTACAAAAAATGGATTTCCGATTATCAGCTCAAAAAAACTATGGATGATGGATTTATTATGTATTTACGTATTAGAAAGTTTGAGAGTTGCATGCTGAATATCTTTAGTCCACTCAGTCTGCATGTAAAATTATTGAATTATCATTATTACCTTGTATAAAATTCAAGGAAATTAAGCTTGCGTTGAAACGAATGCAAATTATTTTTCTATCTTTATTACCTCCTAAAACGTGATCACGTTTAATATGAGAACATTTGATTATCATTCCGTGCCATTAATTAAATATAATAACATTACGTTAATTAATGACAATTACTGTAGACATATAAACATATCGAAACAACAATTATATTTTTCAAAGCAGGATTTGTTTTAGCCTTAATGATGGCTTTTATATTAATTAATATGATTTTTATTATTATTGATTAA
>NW_017259437.1:1761544-1779972 GCF_001594045.1 Atta colombica
GGCTAATTAAAATTCAATATTGATTATAGAACGCAAGACTATAGGACGCACGTTACAATTGCAAACCTATGACGACCAATTTTATGACACTACATTGCGCCTATGATTGTGCTATTAGAATTTGTATTAAGTAGTGTTATTTATTTATTTTCTAATAACATTCATCAAATGAACTTCATTGCTACATCATGTGTGTCATTTATGATTTATTAAAATCATTCACCATTTAAGATTATGTGCTAATTTGCGAGATTCGCAGGTATCGAATAAATTATAGAGCTTGATATTTTTTTAGAATTTTTTTTTTCATTGTAATATATGCAAAGTATATATCATGTGCATTTAATGTCAGGATTGTCGTACTAACTACCGCGATTATCCCATTCCACTGATTAGTACGCATGACCATAATTAACCATGTTTTCATTCGTGTTTTGAAGTGTTGAGTACAACAAGTAAATCTGAGAGGAGGAGAAGACCCGGGAGACATCGAACAACAGCGGAATAATTATAGGATGAATGAATTATTATGTTTTATTTTATTAACTTTTTGCGTTCCAAATTATTTCTCGCAAAATGTACATTAACTCTTCTATTCGGGACTATTTGACCCAATTTGGGGGTTTATTTTCTTATTAATATTTTATTAAAAAATTTTTTTCTCTGGTATCTTATGACTGCATCTGTTAATGTAAGATGATTTTTCTATGAAAATTATTTTTTTTATTTTTATTTTTAGAGCGTTTTTTAATCATTTGATCCGAACGATGATCGTATAGTAAATTTGAATAGATCAGAAGGTTTAAGATTTTTTTTATAATATTCTTTATTACGAAGGATTCGATTCCAAACGCAGATATTGACCAGCGGGGGCATGAAAAAGATTGCTCTTTGTATGTAAAAATTGTGTGGATTGTCGCACATAGCCCGTACTCGATTAACGATCGTGCAGAACGCGACATAGGATACGAGGATGCGTTTTAGCGATGGCGTCGGTTAATTAACGTCGGCATTTGCTTCGGCTAGCACTCCTGTTACAGCAAGATCGCGAGATACGATAACGGTCACACCGGCCGCGAAAGATCCTCTTCTTCTTCGTATTTTGCCGTCTTTTTTTAAGCTTCGCTCATCCTCCCGCTTCTCTCTCGATCGTGGCAAGCGATGATTCTCCACAACAGGTCGTGCATCGATAAATTTCGGAATTGGCGCCTCTGTCGATCCCGGGTCCACCTAATTAAGCGGTTTGCCCCGTAATTATAGTCAATTAACGTCAAATTCAGTCGACAGCGTTGGAACCGCTATCGCTCCAAGATTGCTCGATATTACATACACTTATACGCCTGCAAACGTCCACGTGCATGTCTCTCAATCATCTTGATATTATTTTATCAGGTCGATCATTTTCTCGCCTGCAGCGAAATTGCTCGTCATCTTTGAGGGGATCGAAACTTTGTAATATTGAAGACCACCTTTGATACCAAGAAATAACGGAGATGAAAATATGTATATATAGTTTACAAATAATACTCCCTTTCTTTCTTCTGCAATATATTTTCAAGAATAATATTTTCACGACATTCTACGTACATCAATGTACAATGTATTTATGTTTCACAAAAAAAAACTGAAGTATATTTCACATATATACATATGGATACATATGGAGTAAATACTAATATTCGAAAAGATTTTAAGGAATGATTCCTCACAAATTCAGACGAAAACTTCACATAACCATATATCTGAAACAACTTTATTTTAAAAATATTTGAATGAAGATGTAAAAGTTGAAGGAAAAATTTCGAAAACTATTTGAGTTATTTGAATGAAGCTTTAAACATATACAAAGTTTTATCAAAATAACTCGTGTTTCATTTCTAGAAAAAACAAATTTTTTCCTTCAATTTTAACACCGTATATTTTTAAAACTAAACCGTTTTAGATTATACGAAATCATAATCTTTTAGAAAAATTATAATCTTTTACTTATTATTAATATCCATCGTATATAAAATATGTTGATCAAATGATCAAAATTTAATTTACATAACACATCAATTATTATTCAAACGAAAAATAAAGATTTACAGACCACCCCGTTGAACGGAAGCAAACTATCTGGAACGATTGCGCATAATCAGAATGTGTTCGTGCATCCTATAGGCAGGGGTAAGCGTAAAGTGTCATTTAATCATTGATCATTCGAGTGTTTCGCTGTCCGCGAGGACCATTGATCGAGGCATAATAAATTGATCTTTCCGTCTTATTTCTAAATAATAATCACCAGCGATTTTCTCTGGCCCTCGAGCGACGTATCCTCATTCGAAGAACGCGCGATCGCGCCGGTTGGTGTGCGGCGCGATTAAAATTCTAGCGCGCTCAGTGTTTATTCGAGAGCGTTTTAATGATCGCAGAGACGATTTCGTTGATCGGGCGTTCTCTCGCACTGGCGCTGGCCTTAATATCTCGCTCGGCGACGGGTCGTTGCATAAGCGGATGTATACGCGGGCTCGTCTCTGTCTCTCTCCCTCTCTCTCTCTCTCTCTCTCTCTCTCTCTCTCTCTCTCTCTCTCTCTCTCTCTCTCTCTCTCTCTCCGGCAAAATACGCTATACAGGTCGCGAGAGAAGACGTGACCACGATGCACAGAGTGGCGACCGCGCGGCGATCGTGAGTCGCGGATCCGTGCACAGGGCCCACGAAGAAAAATCCCATTAATTGCTTCTATGGTGATAAATTTCCCCCTGGCAATGCACGATTCCTCTCTCAGGCTGTGACCCGCGCGTGTGCGCCCGCGCAACGATGCTTCCTCGGTGCAAAGCAGAGCTCACGGGTCCCCGCTCTTAGACTATACCTCCTGCTATGTTAATTTTCAATTTAATAAGGTGTACCAGGAAGTGATACTATAGCGGCAAGCCGCGCAAACCGAGTTAGCGTGATGTGGTCATGCTGGCTCGCGTGCGTGGCGATCACCAAGGGAAAATGTCGCGGCGGGAGTGACATTTCAATTAATGTTTACCGTCTTCGTGTGGGAAGATGTACGTCGACATTATTCCGTGATTCCCGCGACAGGTGCGAAAAGCGGAATGATCAGAAACACGACCGGTTTTGCGCAGGATCCCGTGAACATCGGGGAACGTGATGAGACTTGAACATCCATGTGAAATCGAGCCTATAGAGAGAGATTTAGTTCCTCTCATTACTTTCTTTATTACTTATTACTTATTTGTTGCAGGTATAATTTATTTTTTCTAACATACAATTTACTTCAGGTACAGAATTTATTTTTATAAAAATCACTAGTGTTAACACTCTCTTTTTATCAATTTTATAGAAAATTATGATTATCGTAAATATATTATTTCCAAGCAAACTGTTTATAAATTAAGTGCAAGTCAAATTTCTTTTGTAGCAGAGCAGAATAATAAATAATCGATACATTTGCAAAAAGTATAGCTAAAGTACAATCAAGACGCTTGTTCCACCGTTCTCGTAGATGTGCTCATTCTCGCGCATACCTCTCTTAAAGTCTAAACGACCAGGCAATGTCATTAGTGACGTATAACCAGGGAAAACCTGTGGTTACCTCTTCTCGCGGCGAGCCGCACGAGGTGGGCCCGTTCATATTAATTTAATAATCCTGCTTATGAGTTACGAGCAGCGCCCCTATATTACTCGTTCAGTTACAACTACCAGCGGCACTGTTACCATCGCATAATCGGCCGTAGGCTATGCGAACTCCGCGCTAAAACTCGCCTCGGAGTCTTTTAAAGTGATGCTTCGCGCCTTAATATATTGCCGTCAGACGAAGCCTTCCTTAAAAAAGTTCTGCCCTTGATAGAGAATGTCCATTACCGAACGCGATATGAGTACGTAGGCAAAGATCACGACTATGAAATCTGTATCGCGCCGCTATACCGATCTTGCACTATCAACCATGGCATGTGGCAGCGACGGACGACGATTAACACCTTTCTGTAGATTTTTCTTGAGACGTGAGCATTTATCTTCTTTTACGCGCGGCGGCGTCGCGGGAAACGTCATCGATGATCATCGATCGGGCCGCGCGTTGAGTAAGATTGATGCCGAGACTAATTCAAATGGTCGCTTAATTATCCTGGCATGTCCAACAGCCAATCTTACCATTAATGCACTCGTTCCCCCTTCACCTGCTCGATAAAACGCTCTCTTAGATCGCGCGAATAAGCGGACCGGTCCAATTTCGGCGGCAAGCAATTACAAGCGTCGAAGGAGTGCCATCGCCGCCACCCGCGTTGCTTTTGCGATTTTTATTCTCTTTTTCCTTTCTTCCTTCTTGTCGTTATTATTCTGACCATCGCTACCATCGGCAGCACTCGCCTCGATATTTTTGGGTATATGACGTAACTCCATCGTAAGATCCGGTGAGTGAGGAAAGTGAAGCTTCTTCGCCTCGGTTTACTCATTCTTCCTCCCGAGGCACTCTAACGCTTCTCTCGTCTGTCACGGTTCTCACGATCTCGATCGTGAGTTTCATCCGAAAATGGTAAAGCGGAGCGAGAACGTGGGCCGTAGTGAGAGCTCGCTTGTCGAAAAAAATCAATTAATCTCAATCTCACGGCGACCGCGTGCGCGAGAGGGTAATTTCCAATTTGTCGCGGCACCGAAAAGCGAGGAGTGCCAAAAGCGGAGAGAGGCTCGGGGACGGGTGTGTATACATGCATCAGATGCATCAGGTGACAGACTGACAGACAGAGACAGAGAGAGAGAGAGAGAGAGAGAGAGAGAGAGAGAGAGAGAGAGAGAGAAAGAGAGAGAGAGAGAGAAGACACAGCGTTGGATATCCAACCGGAGGATGAGCCTCAGGGGATTCGCGTAAGTGGCGAAAGTATATTTCGGTCGGATAAGGGCATCGCACGCGGCACCTCGTCGCCTCAGGTGGGACACTTCTTTGAGGCGCGGAGAAAGAGAAAGAAAGAGAGATCGCTTTCTGCCACCCGACTCGATTACGATCTTGAAAACTCGAGTGATCTTCTGCTCCTTTAGATCCAAGTGGTCATCATTGTATTAGGAATATTATGATCCAGTCATCACAGATATTAAGCGCGATTTAAATAAGCAATATGTATTATGTATGAAATTTTTAGTGTACGACTGTAATTTTTTAAAATTAATTTTTTGTGAACTCATCCTATGTCTATTTTGATGACAGTATACTTTTTATTCTCGCGCAAAAAATAACTATAAATGACGCATGAATCTTTTCTTAGCGATTGTCGCATCGTGACCACAAACCGCAATGTACGAAGAATCAATATAATTCGATATACCTAGTGAATTCTCACGGAATTATTTATTGAGAAATGAGTTGCGGTTTTATCAATGCTCAAACAGTTAATGTCCAAAGTCTAAACCTATAATTACGATAATAATGATGAATATGGGAAAACACACAGAAAATCTGTTCAACAGAAATCTGAATTGATGCTATTACGTGGAAATTTACATAATCTCGTAATTCACAACAGTAGAATAAATTTACGCACATAGAATTGATTTCATTCATCTCTACAGAATTCAATAGATAGAAAGACGTTTTCAATGTTGTTCAGAAAATATAGCAATGAAATTATAAATATAATTTCAACATTCTACATTGCAGATAGAAAATCAGTTGATAGCTTTTTCCAGTTTGTTGACTTTTAATATCGACTCACACTTTCTATAAAATGATTGACTTGATTGCAATCGGTATGTTGCTTTCACGGCAATTCGATTCAACGGACAAGGCCTTATCCATTTATCCTTTATCTACTCTTTTCTATCGAGCGTTCATCGAACTAGAGCATCGATTAGCGATTAAAGAAGTCCTTGATCTAGGAATAAGATCAGACGTTCGCACTGACCACGCATTCCATCGCCGATGTTCTTTCGAAAGCACCGCGACACCGTGTGCAGTAGTTACGATATCGGAAAGCAATCCGCGATAGATACTGCGATCTGCTCGCGATAGAATGTCAAGATTACGTATGGAGAGGATTGTATGGGTACACATAGGGCCGCGTGCTCGTAGGTGTGCGTGGAGAACGAATGGTGTATGCCGCAACGCACACCACCTTCATTAATGACTCATCTAATCAAACGACTCGAGTTGACCAAACGTGATTGGTGTCAGATACACGAATCACCATTAAACGTTGAATTAGTTGCTTCCCCATTTAAAAAGCGTGTTAATCAGGAAATCGTTAGCTGGGATGTTTTTATATTTTAATAGCGAGAAAGTGTGAGTTGTTAAATGCATATTGTTTTCTTCCTCTTTGAACATATTATATTTTCTCTTTTTTAAATAATTATTCTTTACGAATCTTTGAATATACATACAATGCCATCGAAAACCCACAACAAAAATATATTAAATAAAATCTTTATTTTTTAGAAATGTGTTACTTAATGTGTTTATTGCGTTTAATATTTGTTTGATTCTTTTTTAAGAAAATTATGAGATACATATCCATAATAACTGCCAATAAATTGGATAACAATCAATAATATGTTGTTAATAATAATGATTTTAATTATATACAAATACCAAGTAATTGTCTACGTTAAAAGACAATAATTACTCCCGAATTAAGAAATTGAAAATCTTTTTGTCCCTTAAATTTTAACTTATTTCATTTCTTCATTTTTTTTAAATATTGAATATATCCAGTAATCGCAGCGAATTCTTACATGAAAATTGCTATAAGAGATAACAAAACATACTTACATATATATAACGGTTATAAAAAGCATATAACGTTTCTGAGCCCGAGACGAATTAAGATGTAAAATAAATTATATTTTTAAGTGTAATGCCTCCTCATGCGGAGAGATACCATATAAATTGAGCGTATCACGAGCGCGATATAAAAGGTAACGAACATTCCTTCTTTTGCGTTCCTCCGCCGTGAAAAATCCGTGCAAATTAAGCGATTCGCAGTCCCTTTTCCATCAGCGCGCGAAAAGTGAAAGCGGATAAAAGTCTTCTGCCGGGTGAATCCTTATAAGAACCGGACGACGTCGGATTATATCACAATGATATAAAATGTATTTCAATGCGTTCCGTTGCTGCCAGTACCTTCGTCCAGTGGGACAGCAACATCGGAGCAACTCGCTTCTACCATATACGGGTCGACAACGAGCGAGAGAGCCGATCGACAGACTTCACCGGTTAAGATCTGTATGCAAATTAATAAGTCCCTTGATACAGCTAACGGTCCATCGACACCCTCGATGGATTACATGCAAATCACTAGTATATCGATCGCTCGGTAAGGTCGTGGATTCTTTTTTCAAAACTACATGCATTTATCCTCGCTTATCCCAATACGCTTGGTCTATCGACCTCCCTGCATGCGTTCGAATTACATAGCCGCGAGCCGCACGTCGATCGAAGGCTTACCTTTCCTTCCGATTGTGCGCGCGCGGTGGCATTGATTTGAATAAATTTGAATAATACGCCGCGCGCGCATAGAACAATGCTAAATCAATTGTAATTGTTAATAATCGCGATACTGTGTCGTCGAGATACCTGCACCATCGCTGTCCGCGTCTCGCCGCTTTCCCCCTTTCATCTCTTTCCTCTCCGCTCCGCGAAAGGCAAACTCGAGTTCTCGTCGTGATCTGGTTACATTGCTACCCGTTATGTCGAGAGTTCGGAGTACATTCTTATTCGCTCCCGTTGCTCCTCCTGCACTTCTCCTTTGCGAAATGTACACATATGTTTCAGTACCATACTTGCTTCTTTCATTCCTCAGAAGCCTGATCTCTCTGCCTTCCCCCTTTCCACCCTCCTCCTTTCTCTCTCTCTCTCTCTCTCTCTCTCTCTCTCTCTCTCTCTCTCTCTCTCTCTTCTCGATATTTTTGCCAGTATTCACCTTATATATCACGTCCAAGCTTTTTGATCTCCTCTTTTCTGAACCTGGCAACACAGATTGGTGAGGTCTCAACTCTTTTGCATGAAATTACATCTCTACCTTTGTGTCTGGAGAAAATATGTCAGTTCGCGATCGTCTAGTAATCTTCGCCCTTGCGCGCACTCTCGCCTTTTTCTCACTCATCTTCGCTGTCACCGTCTGCTTTTTTCTCCTGCTCTCTGTATTAATTTCAAATCTTAATAAATTCACGCGAGGGAATATCCATATCTCCCGTGCTTCTTGGCTATCATATCAGATATTTCAAATAACAATGTACTGAAGTATTCAATAAGAATTCGTAATGTTTTGCAACGTATTGGATTGTTCAACAAGAATTTTTAGAAAAAGCGCGGTATTCATCTATATTGTATCTTGGATGATAATTTTTTTGCTAACAGAATAATCGCTAAAATATCAAGAATAAAATTATAACTCGACTTTATTTATAGTACATTTTTTTAAAGAAATGTTTTCTTACAAAATATCGCGCGGAATAATAAAAATTAATTCTGAAAATTAATTTTTCCGAAAATTAATTTTATAGGTTATACCAAATTAGGATGAAATTGTGATTTTTCCTTGCAATTCAAAGTAGAATTGGTCCAAGTTTTATACAATAAAATCTAGTTTTATGAAAGGATATATGGAAAATAACTACTCTTGAAATGCTTGACTGAACTCTGTTCTCTAATCTTTACTGCAATACTCCCGTTATCGTGATACGCTATATCTAAAAAAAAAATGAAACCAGAATTCTTCCATTTCTATTTAATAGAAAATCATATTCGATATCAAGCGCAATTTGCGAAGCACTTGTGATTTTAATCAAATTGTCAGCAATTATTTCGTTAGTAAAAATAAATAATTAAAGGATGATGAATGCAAACGTATTAACGACTACAAAATCTAGACTGTATAATAATAAAAACACTAATTATATATAAATAATAATATGCTCGTGTTTATGAGCGAATAAGTGTCGCGTTATTGAATTGTTTAAGTTTCTGCGTTGGATCATAATTATCTCGGTATCCAGTATCGGCTTACTGGTTTCGAGCAACGACCGCAGTCATGAATGCAACGCCGAGATGTATGTCGAGCGTAAAGCCAGTGGGGCGTCTGCACACGATCGTGATGCAATGATTTTACATGCGCACATACGACATCATTGTAAATATCAGTGGCTATATGGCCTCGTAAACAAGCCCCCGGTATCCGAGGTTGGCCGAGAGTCGTCTCAATCTAGAATGCAGCAACGGCGTCCGTTTTACACGAGTCCGGTATCTCTTCCTTTGAGACTGTTCTTTCTACACTCTTTCTCATTTTAAGATTAATACGACTTAAGACTCCTTTTTTCGAGATCTTGTAAACATACGCACCGTTAACTTCTCTGACTTGAGTAGCACAAATTGTCGCCTATCTCAGTAAATAGTCTTTCTACAATGTTTAAATTCTACATTTTCATTCTCACACACATTAATCATTTTAATGTGAGAAATGATTATTTACGAGAATTAATTAATTTTCTCTAATTAGTAATAAACGTCGTATATAACTTTTGTGCGGAAAATCTCAAAGAACTAATAAATTATATAATCACATACTCCTTTAAAGTAGTAAAACGTCATTAATAATGGAATAAATCTGAAATATATATTTTAATGAAAGTACAAATCCCACATGCAGAAGCCATAGTCTCTTGATAGCAATCTCATAAATGACATCATATCCGATCATAGAAAACTGCTCATAGAAAACTCATCCTCCTTCGCGTGGCTTGAAAGTAAACATTTCTTGTTTGTTTCTATTTTGTCTTTGTTTTGAATGTTATTTTCTCGCGCATTTTATTGAACGCGAATTATCAGAAATTCTCCGAACAATATAATGACAGTACGAATTGTTGCTATTATTACATCGCAATGCAATCTCGAATCATTACGTTTTAATGAGTCGTATAGTATACTCCTGCTACGACGCGATGACGTACTGCGGTCGCGTGTAATTCGTCGGTGTTAATAAGCAATTAAATAGCTATAACTGCTTATTATAATTATTAACGCTGTATGTTATTGATACAGCACATCCTTATTCCTGTTAAAGATAAGTAATTCTCTTTTATTTTGAAAATTAATTTGTTAATTATTTATTTATTTATTTGAAAAATTATTTATTTGAATTAATTATAAATTATAAGTATAAAATTGGAATTATAGATGAACAATGCAATAACAAAAATCAGTAATTAAGAAGAAAGTAATTGCATGTCTGTGGAACAAACAGATAAAAGAGTTCGTCAATTACAATATTTGTTATATTATTTTATTTATTATTTATTTATTATATATTTTATTTCTTCCAACTTTTAGTTTGAATTAATCCGCATTAAAAACATTTTTTTAAGATATTCCGTGCGAGAAATTATTTGTCTACGTGTGAGAATCGTTGCATAATTATGTAGAAATTTTAATATATATGTATACACATGGTGAAAAATTTCAATGATTGCCAAATATTTTGTTACAGCTGGACCTGTAAATTAATATTTGTGTTAATAAATAACCTTTTACAATCAAGATCAACGACCGCGTTGGCGTATGATTTTTTTCTTTTTATTCGTTTTAACGTAATACGAGATCGGACCGGTATTCCGCATGTTTTAAGTCTGTTCTTTATCGATGAATTCTCTGAATTGGTGCATATTAGTGCAGTAAGTTAAGGCGAAACAAATATAGTTTATTTTATTTCAGTTAATTGCATAGTGTGCAGTTCAGAAATAGAGAATAGGCTTTTTATCAAAATAAATAACAAGAATCGTGAAAAAAAATCGATACTAAGAAATGATGCGATACAACATCTCACTGATCGGGGATTGCGCAATATAGTTTAATCCAAGACCACAATGAACTATAAATTTTATTGGATAGATGATAATAGTCTTTAAAAGACCGACAGTATCAACCTTGAGCGAGAAACATAGACAAGAAATTTAACGCGCGAGAAATTTAAATATTTTTATTTGTCATTGATTTATCGGTAGCCATATGCTGGAATTTCAGATTCGGTCGATTGCATAAATTTCTTTAATATAACCTTTAATATACCTTTCTTCTCGGCTTAGAAAAACATTTCACCTTTAATGTCACAGATTTTCTTCATGCATTCAGAAAATATACATATGCTATATATCTATACTATTTGTACAAAAGTCTCCACATTTTCATTTCAGTAAATGATTTAAATACCGCAATATTCAATCTAATGCGGTAACTAATTATAATTAAGTTCAATTATAATTATCAAGTTCAATTTTGGAGCTGTCATATATTACGCTTTGCTTGCTTAACCGTATAGATCTTATCGCTCGAACTCTTACCTGCGTATAAATATTTACTTATCCTAACGGGACAACGCGGATCAAAATAATAGATATCTTCACATCTGCTACGGTCAAGCGGATTGCCGAGATACGTCTGTACCGGATATCCCATATACATGCAGCTCACGTGAATGACAGGTAGAAAGAAGAAAGTAGATATAGTTGCTGGGACGTATCGGATTATATATAACCTTGCGTGCGGATCGCGAAGCTCTTATACACTGACTAATTAAAAATTATTTAAAATATTTTTTAACGTCATGAATTTTTTGCTATAAAAATCTGATTTGTTTTTCGGAACAGCAGTTATATTTTTTTCCTGGAAAATTTGTTTTACATACACACATAGCGGCTGAATGAACGAAGAAATTTTCTACTCATGGGCGAGTGAAATCGAGTCTCTCTCGTTTTCGGAGGAACAACACAAGGGAGAGAAAAAGATATTCTCGAAAAAAATGCAGATCGATGAAAAACAAGATCTCGGATTTTCTGTTGGAGTTCTATGTGCGTGAAAGCGAGTCTCGCGTAATACGAATGCCGATCGATCGGCTTCGAAATCGGAACTGAAGATCGAACGGTCAATAAATTTCTGTTATCTTTATGAGCTCGTGAATCGGTGGATATCGCTCACCCATCTTTCCTCGCCTTGAGATCGATAGAACTAGATAATGTTACTCCGTTACGGGAACGTTGTTCGATCGTCTTAATCCTGCAAAAATGAAACAGTTATAAGAAATCGTTAAGTTGCATGAAATCACGTTGATAATAGTAATATGTGCACATATGTTATCATTATCTATATAATATCTTCTATATAAGTATCTTAATCATAAAATACTGATGATAATAATAACCTTCCTAACAGCAGTACATTGGAGTATTTGACAGATTTGTTATTGATTGTTAACTAAGTTCTAATTTAATTTTTAATTGATTAAAAATTAATGATATTTCTCAAAATTATAAAACAATAGAAAAAATAGAAAAAAAGACTATTTATATTTATTTACCGTAAGTCAGTACTATTCAACAAATATATTTATTAAAATTTAATACACACATTTTTTCTCAGTGTATGCACTTGAATTAATTATCATTGCTACGATTGATTCCATTATATTCGCGATAATATTAAAGAAACATTGCTTATTCGCGCGACGTACGCTCACAATGTTTCATGATGTGTCTCGTATAATTTGCACGATGATGGATATACAGAAGAAAATCAAAGATCGTTTCGGTCGGATAATGCTTTCACCGTGTCAATTTCCGCGAGACATCAATGACGCCGCGGGTCGCATGTTTCGCATTTTATAAATAGGCGCGCGTGCTGCTGGTGTGAAGTTCGGAACAGGGGCAAGAATAGGAATACGAATGAGTGCGGGTTACTCGATCGAGTAAGGATCTAAACCGCGGTCACGACGGACTGTGAGAACAGGCGTCGAGCGCGGCTAATATACGCGCGATACGCGGATAAGCTCGAATGACTTCATTCGAGCGTGACAGCTCGACGCTGGCGCGATCGATTACGCGCGATCGAAAGTCAAAAAACGGGATCGATCGTGGGATCTTGCACGCCTTGAATCTTTCACGGTCATTAGAGTCGGTGCATTTATCTTGCGCGTATAATTTTTTATTTTTAAATCTGATTTGATTTAAACCTGATTTTCTTGTTAGCAATTTGAAACACACTCCTTCTTTGTTTACTCTATATAATCAAATCTGATATCTAAAAGAGATATCTTTATCTTGATGTTTTTTTTATATGAAGGTATGCAATTGGGTTATTTAATGTCTTCTTTTCATCATAACTAGAAAATGAAATGAAAGGCACATGGAAAGAATGATTTTGTTGAAATAACTAAAATTTAAAATATCTAAAAATTTAGCTAGACAGATCTGAAAATAATTTTGTCGGATTATCAAAATTGTTATATAGGAAAATCAAACATTATGACAATAATGCTACAAAATTTTTTTCATTCAATAAGTTTGAGATTCTTATATAATTTTTTTGATCCAATAAAATTATTTTCAGATCTGTGACTATAAACTTAAATTTTTACGTCAGCAAAATCGTTCTTTCAATATAAAAGGTTCTTTCAATATAAAAGGTTCTTTCAATATAAAAGGGTCAGTTTTGCATTTTGTTAAAGAAAGTGATAGTTTTAATAAAAGGTTTCCAATCAAGATAAAGAATGGGTGCAATCGCTTTTAATATGAGTATCGGGATTATGT
Organism: Atta colombica; assembly: GCF_001594045.1. Lineage (NCBI taxonomy): Eukaryota > Metazoa > Arthropoda > Insecta > Hymenoptera > Formicidae > Atta > Atta colombica. The sequence goes on from NW_017259437.1 coordinate 1,775,094, forward strand.
AATGTGGAACAGTAAAAAATGTACAATGATAACGCCTGGTATGCTCTCTCTGATCTTTCACGGCTGTACGACGGATACCGCTAGCATCCATGTGTCCTTTGATTAATGTAACGCGGTAGATCGTACCGTGTTCATTATTTAACCGCCTGTGCGGCGTGTGGGACGCTCACGAGGAACGGTCTCGTAATCAATTTTAATGATCGCTTTAAATAACTCAAACGCTTAAACAATCCAATTGCCGGTCGGCGAACCCGGATTGCTCCGCGTTGATATAGAAGAATGAAATTTAATTAGATTATCTCCAAATATTTACACTTTATTTATAAGTTTCGGAGCAGAAAAAATAAAATACAATCATCTTTCATAAAAATATCTCCTTTTGAAAGAAGTACGGAAACTATCGCTAGTTATTGTTAGTAAATTTCAGTTTCATTTTATTTTTTGTTTGCCTTTGTTCTCGTTCTTCATACACCATCCTGTAAGTAGAGAACGCGAGATGATAAAAAAAATCATCATTTCACGGTGATTAATGTTACAATTTCGCGAGCCGCTTTGCGTAATTCGATTAAGAGCGGTTAATTACCGGCCGCTTTCATAATTTGTTTTTACGTCCATTAACGTTGCACGTGCTTTCACGCGTGTCTTCGCCCGGTATCGCGCATATTTCATCACTTGTATCGGCACGATCGCGCGCGCCGCGTGGCCTCTTCTCGCCGCAGCCTCACTATACCCGAACGTCACGTCGCTAGTCCATAATAATATCGATATTATCACCGCCGTCATTATCTCCCGCCATATACGTCCCGTTAGATTCGAATCTCGTCGAGCGAGGCCACCCTTCCTCCCTCATTCGCGATGAAATACGCGCGGATATAATCGTCGCGCTCCGTCACGTCGGTCGTCGAATGCGGTCCACTGCTACAGCTAAGCTCGGCTCGGATCAGCTTGGTTCAGCTCAGCTCGACGCCGCGTCGTGCAATCACATTATCAATTAATAATTACCCCTGTATAATCGCAGTTTCCCACAATTACGCCGTAATCAGTAAGAGCCTGCATCTAACTGGCACATGTATCGTGTTGGATTTAATTCACCCGCAGGCGCGTTCTCGCTCTTTCGTAATTAGATGATTTAGTGTTATGAGATAAATGAAAAATTTGTAAAATAAGAGAAATAATAACAGAAGTAGGATTAATAACAAAATTAATTATTAGTAAATGAGATAACTTTTAAAATAAACCTAAATTTAAGTCAACGTTTAACTTAAATTAAGCTCTAACATTAATTTTTTTTTATTAGAAATAAAAAGAGAGAAATGTTAAAATCAATTTATTTCACTTAATTAGGACAGATTTCAAGTCAAATTTCATGCATGAGTGCGTTGATGTCTTTACTGGCTATCATCCGCTATCATCAAAGAACGAAGGACCAAGAACGCTGCCAAACACAGTCACTGACTGAGGAAATTGTAATTAAAGCCGCGAGCAAAATCTCACGCGTCTCGTGGTTGCATTTTGCAACGCAAGCGATCTCTGTCCATCTTGAACGCAACGTCCGTCCGTATCGATGATGCTCACGATGTGCGAGTGTTAATATCGTTAATAACCGTGACGTTTTGAAGGCACCATCGCGAGGGTAAATGAGACGCGGTGCTAGGACGATTCCTGATTTCGATGTTCGAGCGTATAATTACGCGCAAGCGTTAGTTGCTAATGTGCATGAATCTGACAGCGATATATTCATGCATTTTCGTGCCAGATTAAGTTAATTAATAAAATTATATGATCTCGCATATATCTCTTTCTTTTTCTTTTTCTCTTTTTACAAAGAATTTATAACGTATAAAACATTTAAATTGTAACATTTAATTGTTTTATGTAAAATATTTAAATTTGTTCAGAGAAATAATTGCGTTGGAGCGAGATAAAATCGATGAATATACGACGACGTAGAGAAATTTGTAATTTCGATTTTCCCTTTCGCAATCTTGTCGACGGTGACCTGAAAAAGAACATTCATCGAGGCACGAGGTGAACTACTTGTTCATATATGACACGTATCTTCTGCCGGGCAGCTGCGCCGAAGGAGGACGTTGTTATTACTTCGTACAATTAGCTGATTCTCGTTTGCGTAATTAATGGTCGAATTGCCGGTTTATGACGACGACTTTTTTGTTAAATTAACTTGGCCCGCTTATACGTAAGACGCGATACATCGTCATATACAGACTTCGTGTACGCATCAGACTTAATAAAAATGTGTATTTACATTTATGGTAATATGAGTTTAAAAAAACGTTCTTTTAAATTTTGACGAAATAAAACAATTTCAAAGCTTGAGTAAATAATTGATATCTTTTTAATTGAGAAAATTGTGATAATTTTATTGATTAAATTTAAATTTAAAAGGTGCCTCTTTATTTTTGATAATGAATTTGCATAATGTGAAAATTAAATTAAAAACTGGAAGCTTCAGAGGACAATGTTAAAACATTAGTCAGTTCTTATGAAATTTAAATCTTGTTTAATTAAATCTAACCTTAAAGGGAAAATAATTTCGATTTCCATTTCAATAACAAATCATGTCTGAAGTATACAATTGTTTTGAGTGTAAAATAATAAAATGATTTATGACAACAAAGTAAGATCTTTTTTTTAAATACATGTCTGAATATCATATCGACTATCATCTTAAAATATATTCAACATAATAAATTCGAAAGAAAATCATAGTGTAATTCGTATAAAAAGAAATTTTAAATAATACTGAAAATTTATAAAGAGGATATAATTTTCAATATATATAATAATAATAATTCTTCAAATATTTTTCTTTGGACTTTGCTAAAATGTATTTAAGAACGATATTGCGATGTAAATTATTTGCTAACAAAAGCTAGAGTACAGACTTGAGATCCGATAAGCATGTTCAATGCCTACGACGATCGAAAGGCGAGCCGGACATATCAGTCCGTGAAATCCCTAAGCGCGATTTAGCGCGAAGCGGAGCGGCGTGGAGCGGTAGCACGAGACGATCGATCGTCGAAAGGAGGATCGTCGTATACGGAGGAGGCTCTCAGGTCACGAGCATCACGAGTCGTCGGCGGTAGCGAGCGTGGTAGTCGGCCAGGCTGAATCATGCCTCCTCCACGGGTATATACGGGAGTCAATTGGACGGTTACGTCGTCCTCGGACGAAGGGAGCAGCTACGAGCGGAGGCGCCTTCATCTTTACGACGAGGCGTCCTCGTAACTCCCGCCGTTTTTCCTTGCCATCCTCCTCGCTCTCGCCGGACTCGACTTTCGGTCGAAGAGGTTTCTTCGTCCTTTTTCTCTCTTTCTCTCTCTTTAGATCTTTCTCCCGCTCTCCCACGGTACATATGAATACAAAATCCTGAAGCAAGTGGTCGCTCCCTCTCTTTCCCTTCCTCTGCTTCGTATGCGAATCGAACGATTTACGTCGCCCCTTGTCGAGAGACACCTCGCGAGAAAAATGCCCGTTGTATTTATGACCGAGGAGAAAGAAATTGTGCGGTAGTAGTTGTAAATGATATAATGAAAGAGGTGATGTAGCATAAGAACAGCGCGCGCGTTGGCGTGTCACCATTCGACATCGCTCCACTCGCGAAGCTTTATCGTTAGACTTTCGTAACTGAGACTAGATTATTGCCACGTTCATATAATTTAACATATAAATGTAATCTTTACTTTATAATGTGAAAATAAGAGTCTTCAATCCGGGATATAATTCACATGTATAATATAATTCACCTGTACATAGCGTTTAAATCTGCGGCTTGTAAAGAGTTTATTACCAGCAGTGTGGATCCGCGAGATATTTTAACATACCGTTGATGTAGAGAGAGCGTATCACCTTTTCACCCAACAGACACGGTCTGTAATTTCTTTTTCTAGTTTAATCGAGCCTTCCAGGTTTGCGTCACACAAGAGATTGTTCGACTTACAAATTATCGACATCAGACAAAGTTCCTCTTGACAGCATACTCAAATGTTCGAGAAAGAATTTGCGGTTGGAGGGTCACGCGGTCCATCACGGCTCATCGACACGAGATAAGGTCACCGTGCGCCGTGCGAAAGCAAGTGCCGATCGCTCCAATTACAGCGAGACCGATCGCGCACGAAGAGCGGTAGAAGCTCCGTGAGGTATATCCGCAGGCATCTCTCTGCGAGTATACGCGGTTCCCCGTTCAAGCAACAAGCACTGCGCCGATCGTCCTTACACGCCACTCGTGAGCGTTGCGTCGATCGGACTCATGCTGCTGGTACTCGCCTATCGCTGCCGTGTAGCGCGGCTACGGCGAGGGTGAGGTTGCGCTCACGCGAAATAGCTTTCGCACGGTGACCGGAGCAACGATCGTCGATCGCATGTAGGGTCTGCCCGCGCGAAATATACGTGCCGGCATCCATCGCGTTCGAAGATATAATTTCAGCCGTTTAATCGACCGGAGTGCAGAGTACATTCGCTATTGGCCGCGTGTTAGCTCGCAGAGTCTGATAATGGCGTAATTTTGATGAGTACTATTTCCAACCTTAGATGCTGGCGAACCATATCTTTACGTGCGTCAAGAGCTTCTAATTCCGTGACTTATGATGAATTATATACTATCATTCTCAACAAGCAACATTGTGTACATAATTAATTAAGCCTCTAGAATACTATTACTATTGAGCGATATAGTATTGCTATGAACACGTAAATTTTATGTACAAGGAAGTAAGTAATTCTTAATTAATGTATCACACAAATTTTTCATATATTTCATACTTTTAATGATAAAATATTTTATCATTATTTATAATCTAGATTATAAACACAAATAACTTAATTATTTAAAGGGAAAAAAAGTATATATGTATATATA
>NW_017259437.1:1780072-1784744 GCF_001594045.1 Atta colombica
ATAACACTTAAATTATAATATAATTATATAATAAAAAACGGCTCAAAATAATAATAAACGACTTAAAAATGGAAATCATTTTTTTTTGGTTACGTTCTCTGTTATAGTACTAATCATCAGAGAGTCCAAACTGTATAAAAAAATAGACAGAATTATTAAAAACTTGTCTTCACTTAGCCTAACTTTTAGCATGGCAAATTAAATCTCTTAATGATGACTGAAAGCTTAATTTAGCGCTCAATGACCTCGCTTATTTGCACGTAAAATTTAGATATATCTCGATAGCAACTATAATAATCTGAAGTTAATGACTATATATATTTTTAAATAATTTGTAAGAGATTTGTGATCGTAACGTTTTAAAAATTTATCTGAATTATATTTTTTACATTTCATATTTTATTAACTTTTTTCTTTGATAAAAAAAGATAATTTATATAATATAAAAACTAAGAATTTCTTGTACAAAAGAGGTAGCAGGTTTAGAGTAGGCAATAGGCCCATCAACTTAACGAATAGCCTTGAGCAACTATATTTACGGCTCTAGACCAAGAAGGACCGACATGAGTCCGCTTCCTCATCTCGAAAAATGGTGGGCCAATCTCGTTAAGTCGAATCGGCAAGTTCCTGGCGCGACTCTGGATGCGTCTGTCGTCGTCACCGCATACTGATGGCGTGATGCAAGGAAAGCATCGAAGAAAGAAACGGGGAATAGAGAACGATGGAATCAGCGAGAGAGCAATTTGGTCTCGGCGAGGGCGGTGGGCCCAACGCTGACATCTCATTTGACTCTCGCGGGTAGGCTATTTTATTTAATCCATGATTTACGTATGCGAACGAGGCGACCGCAAGACATTCCCTCCATGAACAGCGGTTCTCGGGCCGCGCTGCGGGTAAGTATACGAGCAGAGAAAGATGCCCCGAAGATAAGTCTGCCTCCTTCGGGGCAGAGTCGGGAGGGGAGACCGACCGAGATGCATAACTTAACCCTCCCGCGTGGTCGCAGTATGTAGGGAGAATTTAATCTCCACTTCGGCGCTGCCCTGTGCCTCTCACGAGCGGATAAAATAAATAAATAGGACGCCTTTTCGAAATATGTCCCCGTCTAGTTGAAATATATGTAGAACGGTGTGCTGTCTCCGAGAAATTCTTGGGTGACCATACGGTTCTTTCCTCGCGCTTTTGTTGCTGCCCTTACCAACGATCCTTTCCTTATTTCTTACGGAGATCAAGGATTACTGGCTAGCGCGCCTTGAACACCCCGAGGACCTCTCTGCGTGATCGTATGCGCAACGTGAACCGTATGCGCGTATCGGTGAGTTCAACGCGCGTCGGTAATTTCAATGCGCGCACGCGACATAACATTCTGTAAAAAAAGCCAGCTTTTGTTTTCAAATTGCAATTTCTGCAAGATATACGTTTTAAAATTTTAATTAAAGAAAGAAAGAAATTTTTATGTATAGTTGTGTATGTATGTGTATATGCAATATGTGAAAATAGCGATTAGTTTCGCTGAGTTTTACACTATACTATTAACTCTATAAATTTAATATAACTCAACTCTATAAATTTAAATAAAAATCAATTTCGATAATGATATTTTGCAAAACTATTAATGTGATGTTAATTATTTTGTTGATCTAAAAATATTAATAAGAATTATAATTTAAAGGATAGATTAGTCAAATTAAAATTAACAAAGATGAAACGTTTCAGATACTATTTTTTTTAAATTTGCGATAAAAGACGTTAAATTAACGTTTCTTATAAAAATTAACTTTGTTACTGTTGCTCGTTCATTAAAAGAGCCCAATAAATCGAGTATATGCATCGCAAAAAGCATTTTGCTCTGCGCGAATTACAATTTCTCGCCTCTCGGGCATGCATCGATCTAGACAAGTGTCGATCTTGGTTGACGTGGTCGCGTTGCTATCGCCGCTATCGGATCGTCCTCGTCGTGTACCCGCCGCGCAGATAATAGGCGTAAGAACAACGTGCGAACAGGTCGCGCCGGCGTCCCGAAGATTACAAATGTGGCGTTGACCTCCGGTCGTTTCAGGGTCACGTGAGCGCCCCAAATTATATGGAGCGAGTCGACGGATAGCCAGAGCATGCCATGGACGTGATGGGCCGATCGTGGCTAGGTCATCACCCGCTTACCAATCGCTGTACATATACGAGCAACTGGCGTCACTCTATTCCTATGCCACGTATCTGTACGAGGATCAAGTCGTTCCGGTATAGGTATAGTATATATTGTAATCTTCGTCAACGATAACCAAAAGAGATCGATTATAATGATGTCCGCAATAAAAAATTTTTCTCGATTCCTTCAAATTATCCTTCATTCATAGAATAGATATTTCATCTCATTGATCAGTTTTTCTATTTTTTTTCTTTATATACATGGAAAAGATGATTTTACTGAAGTATCTAAAAATTTAGTTAGATACAGATCTGAAATTTAATTTTGAAAGATAATTTTGTTGTATTATCAAAATAGTTATGACAGGACGCTCAAATTGATCATTATAATTTCGAAATTTTTTGTACAATAGTATTGCTTATCAAACTTGAGATTCCTAATTATTTTTTCGTAATTATTTTGGTGAACAAAATTATTTTCAAATCTATCTAACTAAATTTGTACATACTTCAATTTTTTTTAGTATAAAAATATATAAATATACTGTGAACATTTCGAAAAAGTAAAGCTTGTAGCTTATATAATAGCCTAGAAAATTTACTGTTGTTCAGATATATATAATAGTATACCTAGCCATCATTAGTTGTCACCAATCCATTTGTAAATAAAGCAACTAATAATCTGATTTAAATAACAAAATATATATTATCAAAGATTAAGTACAAAAACGAATTACAACTTTCCGTACTTAAGATTTGTACTATGTATGTGTATTTATAATAATACATACTTTTATATAAAGTTTTATTCATTTGTTGGATTAAATCATCTATAATGGGAAACAATGCGAGATATGATATCGATATATCCAATAACGTTACTTATGAGATGATACGCGGCCGCGCGCATAAAATGCCGCGCATAACTATTAAACGCAAACATCTGGTGGCTCAAAATGTTCGATCATTTGCGTAAATCTCTCTCTCACACGCACACACGATGATAAATAATAATCTACGCTCTTTAAGAAAGTTCTAAGCAATAATTTAGATTCTGCACTCGCGGTTCGGAGAAAGAGCCTGTACAATGGATGAACCGTTGTAAGGAAGATCAAAGGTTATATAATCCCTCTACGTGTCTTGTGGGAATACGATTCATCTCCGTTGCAATAGTAATGCGCGCGCCCGAACGAGCTCGCTCGCCGCAAGATGCTTCTGCTTGGGATTCCTAATAAACGGTGCGCCGATGATAGACCATAAAATTTCGCACGTTAATCGTGAACAGTACGCCAACGCCTCGCGTGTATCCGTCCGGGAGCGAAGTTGTCTTTCTTTCCTGTGATTAATTGATCATAAAGTTGAGAGAAAGCAAGTGAAAAGAAATGAAGGAGTTTTTCCATTGATCGATGAGTCAACATATTTTTTTTTAGCCGGGTCTTCTCGCTAATGAGCAATATTAAAAATTAATAAGTATATATTCAAACAACAATTAAATGTCGCAAAACATGCAATCTAGAGCTATATTTAGAGTTATATAATATTTACTAATAAATAATGGGAATAAGTAATGGGAATTCATATCTCCGTTCGCGCTGCGAATAGCGACATGGTGGTCCTGGTTGCCACGTACGTGAGCGAAACGTCCCCGTGGAGTGTCGTAACTTACCTGGCAGATGGCGATCCGAGAAGGCACCCAGTGGAGATTAGATCGATTTTTCATGGCTGCTGAGAAAATCGCTCTCGAGCGGCTAACAAGCGCCAGATGCAAATCGCGGCCGTGCGCAGTAGGTCTGCGTTCTCGCCTACTCGCATTCGTAACGGGGCGGACAGGAGATAATGCGCGGCTGTCCAACAGAGGAAAACCGAGAGAACGAAATACATGGAGTTATCAGACAGAATTCCCGCAAGCCGACTTGATCCATTCCGTGAATTGATTTTACCGGAAGCCGCGGAAAAATCCCTCACAAATAAAAAGTGATTTGATTTACATGTCGTACGTTTGCTTAATTAATTAAGCTCGATTTATAAATCCGCGCGTTGACCGACTAATCAACTAGTTGCTAATTCTCGAATAACAGGTCGATAACACATGATATTTTAACGTGAGTACTACATCACAAGCGCCGAAAGTTTATCAGGACATATGCAAATACACGTGATTTGTGAAGCGTTAAATATTCAACAATTCGCTGAGTTATCATGCCGCGTGCGATTAGCACGATGAAGACCAGCCACGTTCGACATACAAAACTGATCGGCAATCGTAAATATCGTATCGTGACAACATTATCATCGAGCATATCGGTTGCTTGGCGTGAGAAACAACGGCAAACGCGATAAGTAGATGGATAAGTTGATCAGTTGGAAAAGAGCGACAAATGTTACACTAACGAAACTATATTACGCACAAACAAATATGATATTTTATGTTAAAAATATATTCTTTTTGTCAATATTATTTGATTAGTTAATAATTTTCTGTCAAGTTGAAAGCATATATATATATATATATATATATATATGTATA
>NW_017259437.1:1784844-1816972 GCF_001594045.1 Atta colombica
TAAAAATAAAAATTGTTTACTTTTCTTCTCATTAAATTCTTGGAATTTTATGAGAAGAAAATAAATAATTTTTCTCTTACAGTTTTTCTATAAAGTTGATAGTATTTGAGTAAAAAATTATTGAAGACCAATTTTCGGCAATTTTTAGTAATTAGTGCGAAAATTGCAAAATAGATAGAGGACTTTTCAATTCAGTTTAGTCTGCTCTACCTATCCATGAAATATTTGGCGATTATTACAGGAGGACACCCTGTATATACATATAAAATATATATAATATATATATGTATATAGAATGTATATACAATAATATAAAGTCTTATCTGAAAACACTTATTATATAATGTCATCGGTATATCTTTTGATTGCAGTTTGAATAAAAAATTGTTCCTTAATTCTCCATTAATTAAAAAAAAAATTAATTTAAATACATTTATTTTTACGGAAATTACAATATAAATATAGATGAGATCTCAAGTACTCAAATGTGTATGTTAAGGGTAAAAGAAAAGAGTATAGAGTTAAAAATGCGATATATGAGATGATTGACAGAATTAAACGATACAAAAGTAACAAAAAGTTGCAAGACATTAATACTTTATTAAAAACATTGTGTACATTGCGAAGATTTCGTATAATAAAAAGTTATAACGAATTAATAATCGTTTATTGTAACATAATTGAAATATCTAAAATATTCATGACTGAATAATGAATGTAAAAAATGAAGCAAACTGCAATAAAGCTTATTCATTCGGCGAATATTAAAAAGGTAAAGGATGTGTTATTTTTTTACTTATTTCGAAAAATGCGTTAATATAATATTTCGACAATTAGACGGTTGATGCGCGGCCTTAGGGTTGTTTTGACACGGAAGAGTGGATGATGGGTCGCGCGACGCGTCATGTTTACGCGTAGTCATAATTATTTCATTACTGTGGCTCGTACAGGCAGATAGTCGTGTCGCGTGCCTCTCTTCTTCACATGTCTTTTTAAAACGTAATCATGACAAACGCTAGATAATACGAAACATTGTACTTTATGAATCATTAATAGTATATGATTATTAGCTCGCACAATTAATTCATAAAAGACTCGAGATGATAATCATATCATGGAATAAATATTTCGTACGTACATTCATTTGGAATCAAAATGCGATGAAAAACAGAATTTATTATTATTTCGTAATAATTATGGCAATTATTTTTGTTTGTAACGTAACATTTTTCTCTCGCTTGAATAAAAATATTCTTGATTACGCTTCGATATCACACGAGTCATAAAAAGCAACGTTAATGAACTTTTATGGAAAACACAATTCATGCTGTTCCTATTTCCAAAACTAATATAATTTGTGTAATTAATAATTTAATTATTTTTTCATTTTCGTGCATCTTTCGTGATACGAGTCGTAAAAATTGAGTTAATTTGGAAATTATTTGTCGATAATAAAAAAAATATTTCTCTTTTTTATTAATCTGTAGCTTATTTCATTGACTCTAATCATATTTTATACAGACATCGTAATAAGAGATTCAACTCTTTTATCTAAATTTATTTCGTAATGGTAACGAATTGACGTGTGTTTGATATACATTTCTAAAAGTTAATAATTGCGTAGTAATATAGATAATAGCTGTATGTTATATTTTTCAGATGATATCTTCTCTCACGGGTACAACCTTGATGTGATGGGAGAGTTCAGTCCTAGAGGATATACACGAAAAGAACGGTTTTTCTCAAGTGTCTAAAAATTTTTCGGATCTGTCTGATATATCTAGGTAAATTTTTAGATATTTAAAATCATTCTCTTCGTATAAAAATCCAACGGCGGGGAAGCTGAAATATCCTCGTCGCCGATTTAATTAGAAGTGAACAAATCGCAGCCAGTTCATCGCGTCGCGCGTTTGCTTCGGAAGTGTCGTTAAAGTTATCGGACTAATGGATTTTTATCAAAACCCATTCGATGGAATTCTAATTCGACGATAAAATATCTGCGATGTTTCGACAGGAAAGCGGAACTCTCTTTGGGACGTTGCTGAGGTGGCCACGGTCATTGCAACGGTCTCACGCCAAGTGCTCCGGGCATGAGGTAATGCCGGCCGTAACGTCACGCACTTCGCAGTGCGTGTTCGCGCGGTTTAGCAACTACTGTTGCTGTCGGCTAATTAAGGACACGCTCTGTCTGTCGGCAAACGGTTCGGCAACGGCTCTTAGCGGTAAGAAGCGATCGATTGACTCGAATTCGTCTCAGCCTATATTTTGTAACTCGTTATACAGTCGTTATGAACATATAACAAGTTACAGAATTTCGCTGATGGGTCGCCCAAAAAAGAGTTGTATAATTCTGATTAGGGCACTCATTTCTCTGCGTTTATCTACCAGCTAAATCACGTTTAATCTGACTTGCCTGTCAGAGCCTAGCTCTAGGTTTTTTTTAAACTAGCTCATGATGAGAGGTTGGATCCCATTTCCTGAATTGATTCCATTTCCTAGATTGTTAGATCGGCAATGGATATCAATTTTTCTCTTATCAGAGGTGCTTGTCACGTCTACCAGCCTCTTCGAATCATTCGTGGTACAACACCACTTGTGTCTTACTAGAATTAGTAGTTAGGGCGTACGCCTGAATCAATTTTAAATGTAATTTTGCATAAATCAGAGGTGACGGACTCAATACGATCGATTTCATCTTCTTTCGTGTGAGACTTAACTCTTGTCCGGCATTCATCGTGTGTTTCGAATGTACTCGTCGACATGTGATATTGATTTCACCGATCAAAATGGAAATCCTATCGCGGTTTTTAAACGTGAAATACCGCAATGTCACGCGAAAGATTTTTATAAATAATTAGTCCACGCGCGTTTATAGTTTATTATTCGCGAGTGTTTTATGCGAGTATCCTGTGTGAGAGGATGTCAACCCAATTCTGAGAGGAAGAGGAGATCTGGGAGAGACATCGAGCAACTTTACTGTAAATATCATTTTTTGCTTGTGTAAAATCAGTATCTTTTTCCTATTTATTCTTGAGTCGTTTTATTTTACAATAATTTAAAAACGGTAATTAGAAAAAGAATTATTTTAAAATTATTTTTTGAAATTTTATATATACGTATTTTTAAGATCTGTTTTAAAAAATGTATAATTATTTTTATATATATCTAACTCAATGATGAATTAAAAAGTGCTTATAAAAATTATATATCGAAAATATATTTCGAAAATAATTATTTTCAAGACAACGTTTAGTAAATATTTTTTACGGTTACTTTACGTTTAGTAAATATTTTTTAATGTATTGATTGATTTTCTCTGTAATGAGTCAATTCTAAGCAGAATCATAAGACTCGTTCATGTTCTCATAAAACTTATAAGAACTTATGACTAATATTCTAAGTTTATGCGTATCGTAAGACATACGATTATTTGTAAATATATCTATCTCGATTTCTTATAAATTTTATAGCTAATAAGAAGCTGTAAAAATATTGTAAAAATATAAGCATTTAAAAAGTCTTACAGGAATATGTTATGAGCTTTATTCTTAGAATTTAGGCATTAATTTATATTTTATATTTTTTTGTTACAGAATCATCGTAGCGACATTGCAGATAATTCTGCTGTTGCGCATCGAGTTGGTGAGTGATGCACTTGGCATATATTTTTTCTATTTTAAAGAGATTTTTTTTTTAAGATATATATATATATATATATATGTGTGTGTGTGTGTGTGTGTGTGTGTGTGTGTGTGTGTGTATGTATGTGTGTGTGTGTGTGTGTGTGTATCTTTTTTTCTTTTTTTAAGAAGCTTATTTTTTTTAATTATATCATTTTTAAAATATGGAAACGATATATCTAACAAACATAACGTTATAAACTTATACTACTTTTAAAACAAGATACTTGTTTTATTAATAATGTCATTAAAAAATTTAATAATTTATTCTTAAGTTTCTTGTATAAAATAAAAAAACAGTATATTTACATATAAATTAGTGTTTTCTGCTTGATTTAATTAAGTAACTTAAAAATTCCAGTTTTTTAAAATTGTGTAAGCGTATCTTCAGTTATGTATAAAAAGATGTGATTTGCGAGATTTTAGATAATCTTTGCAAACTATTAAATATTTCTCTCAATCAAGGCTTATGGTGATTTAAAGTGATTTAATATTTTCTTAAGAATTGTTTGGGTGTTTTATTCTCGATAAATCATACATAGAATACTGGGGAAATCTATGATATATGTAAAGTATATACTTCAGTATTTTTGTATATAATATTTTTTGTGTATAATATTTTTAAGAATACATTCCTGAGTATTAAAAGATCATGGTCGTAAAAAATATTGATTTGTTTATTGAAAATAGCGCCTAAATACACACAAAAAAATTATACGTGCCATACATTTCAAAAGCCGTTTTAGGATTAATAAAAGTGATCACCAAGGTTAATCAATTCCAATAACTTTAACAGGTAATGGACATCGACCGAATACCGAATCAATTATTTCTAAGGCGGAAGTGCGACTTGTTTTGAAACTTAATCGGGAACTTCTTCGCGCAACATCATGCAGATACATAACAATCCCTATAGTAGTAATATCAACGATCATAACCGTGATCGATCATTCCACTCGCGGAATGCGACACGGTTGTGATCGTACATTGGCGCGAGAAGCGCATGCATCGCACGTGCTCACCGCTTCACGCCGCGCGCGTAATTTATTACACGATAAACGAGCCCAGCACTCGCGACCGCGCTCTCGGAAAGCTATACGAGTTAAAGTTTTGCGAAGAGATCGACGATACGGATCGGGCGTTTCTCGCTCCCGGGAAGTCATCGGCGCACGGAAATTGATGCAGTTCGAGTAAGATTGCGTCAGATCGAGACCGTCACGGCGACAAAAACTAGTAGCGGCTCTGTCTATAGATCTGTCGATGCGCGACAGTAGTGTTCGCTTACTTTTGCCACACAAATACTGGCTTGCTTTTTTCCTTCCGCCCTTTGACAGAGACTGATCTTATTTCTCTCCTGGGATATCGTTGCTTTTGTTCTTTATTAACTTTCTTCATCCCTCTTTTGTCATCTCCGTAACATTGCTTCTATGCGCAAGTAGAAATTCTCAAGTATCTAAGGGATTGGACATCCTACGTTTGAGCCATCATATTTTATTTACTTAAGATAAAATGAGATAGATTATGCTTAAAATAAGGCCTGTTTTTTTTTTAACTTTTGCACTAGTTCATCTTTCTTCTTCTTCTTTCCTCTTGGAGAGAAAAAAAACAGGTCAAAGAAACAGATAAAAAAAAACAGACCTGTAGAATGTGATGTCTATACATTTTATTCTATCTAGAATGCAGGTCCTGAAAAATATGGCGGATCAATCAGAAGTTATCTAAACAGTGTTTAATCTCTTTATACGTAAGCTCTCTTTAGCACTCCCTTTCTCTCTCTCTCTCTCTCTCTCTCTCTCTCTCTCTCTCTCTCTCTCTCCTCTTTCCTTCTTTTTCGTCCTCGCAGTTAAGCCGCCGCCTGCGGACATCAAAGTTCGTATTACACGGCAATCTCGTCGATAATTGAACGCACGTTTAGCGAGCCAATGCGCGACACACGTACGTGCATCCTCGTGGATGAGCCTCCATTGGTCCAAAGACCAATTTGGAGTTTGTAACTTACGTGGCGGATTGCCAAATGTATAAGCGGCTGCGGAAGCTAACGATGACAGAATAAATTAATTCGATATTTTTTTTTCCTACGAAATGCGTATATCAATCGATCGAATGTTCTTTATTTCAACGGTTTAAAGATCGCCACTCTTTTGTGATTTAAAAATAAATTCTTCCTTTAAAAAAATAGAAATATTTTGTTTTATGAAATAATTTAATTCAATTAATTTAATAATTTAATCGAAAAAGAATTAATTGCATCATTTACAACATTTTTACGAATTGCGAAGAAGAACATGGGTTCAGTATTCAGCTCAATAAATATTGATTTAAGAAAAGTCGACGATTTACTGATAAAATTCTGAACTATGGCATATAAACTGACCGGTAATCCGATCGACAAGTTCCCATGTGGCATTTAAATGAGCGGGCGAGTTTTTATCTCGTGCGCCGAATACTACTTAGTGGTATAATTTCGCTATTAATCTCCGTATTGCGTTACTCGGACAGTACTCGAATGGAAGACGATCGCCGATGTATATATGACCGCGTGAGTGTGTATGCGTATATCGCAGATACACGCAATTAACGTATAGTATAGTAACCCACTCCAATTATGTACGATTCGGATGGGATTTAGCGCCGTTATTCGCCATTAATTTTAAAGTCTTATCCGAAACAGTCTACGCGCTCCACGGTCCATTGAATGGAGTGGACCAAGAAACTTTAAGATCCATCAGGCTCGCCTCGGATTTTACGATCGGCCGTCTCAATATCACACCGTCGCGTCGCATCGCGGGGATAAATAATTCGATTTCGAAATCGTTCAGAGAAAACGTTCGCCTGTTAGTGAACGACGTCGCAACTCTGTTCTGTTCGTTTCTCTGTTTTTCCATACAGTGTCACTTTTAAAAGAGCGCGTCATCTTGATCATAAAAATCGTATTATAATGTGAATGCGTAAGAAGATGTACGGAATGTTGTTTTCTGTGTTTCGCGAAAAGTGCGGCGCTTATTAAAACGCTGGGACTTTCTACGATTGAGATTGACTCTTTAATTGGCGTTGAAACGAACTATTGTGCTCACAATTTTATGTTGAATTCGAAATGACTGGATATAAAACTTGAAAAACGTGAGAATTTTCATTATGAATTATTTTTACTGTTAGGTTTTTTTTTCTATACTTTATACAGCCGAAGAAAGATTTCACTGTTGTGTAGATTACTGGACAGAAAAGAATCTTTATGCGATTACAAAAATAAGAATACAATATGTTTTGCAAAATTAAAAATAAAACATCAATTTTTTCTTTCTCTCTCTTTCTCTTTCTTTCTCAAGAGATAGATTGATTTTGCAGATATTGTGAAGAGCAGATTATTACTGTGCTGAATTCCTCGTGGAATTCTTACCCTCGCTTGAATTCCTCGTTTATACGACTCAGTCGCACCATTCTACCAAATATCTTGATCGATATCATGGGAATTGTAAATCGCGGATCACGGCCGGTTGTTGGGACTTTAATCGTTCGCAGCAGTCGACAGTTTATGGCACTTTTTCAGCTTCAGTAGGATTTTTAAGCACAGACCACGCGATGCGTTTGCTAGAGAAAAGATCGTATCGATTACAATACATGTATGTTCGGGAGCGACTAAGTTCCGAATTTTCTGGAATTTATTTTCTGGAGATTCATTCACCGTTGCCATATGGCCATTAAAATTGAAGAATTCTCGGTTCTGAAGTGTGGATTAACGTTTACATATACATACGCTGCTCCCATATATGTATTATATTTAATACATATTATGTTCAAACTAAAATGAGAATATTCAAACATAAATGAGAATAAAATTCATTCTTTCGCATCCATTTAAAAAATTTAAGAACTATTGAATAGCTTGAGAGCCGCTGTTCGTCGATGCAACCGCGGGAGAATTACAAAACTATTCAAATCAGGCTGCCCGATTTTCGAAACGCCATTAGTTATTCAGACATTTGAGAGAGCCGCTCATTTAGAATTCCGTTGATTTCGTAGGACACGATCGCGTGCGTATGTCACCGGTTTAGAAGCGATAACTATTTTTTTGGTAGTCGCAAGAGACGAGTTCGGAGAAAGGAAGAGGAGCGGTTCAGATTGTGTAGCCAAGCAGTGATTCTACTGGATATCGAATGTAAAAGCAAATCCGAATTAATTCCGAACGTGTGTAATAATTTATGCCTAGAAAAACATTTATTTAATTTATTTCCATCTTTTCTCACATTTCAGATAATTACATCTGGTTGTAGAGAATGTAATTTCAATCTATTACTTTTTCTTTAATATATATTTTCATTAAAATACACCTTTCGCACACTCAATTATACGTAATGGAGGAATGACTAGCGTTCTGTACGTATAATGCAATACCTACTTGTTCGCCCACTAAATGATATAAAAGCATATTTAGCTACAAGATGTAACTAACGCAATGAATAGTTGAACTAAAAATTTATTTAATTAAAGTTTTAAATTTTATTCGTTTCTTTTCCTATATCTTTCATTGGAAATTAAAATTTTATAAAATAAATGGCATAAAAATATTATAAGTGATTAAATATTACTTAAGTTTTATTTTATATTTATTTTTATTATTTTATCTAAAAACCACATAAAAAAACAGCTTCTATTTTAAAGAGTTAACAAAAAACGTAGAATGATTCAAAGTCAATAACCCTTCCTCTCTGCGATCTACTCCGAAAAAGCGAGCGCGTTACTATCGGCCGGGTATTCTTTACGACGACAACGAAATCGAAGGAGAACTCTACTTTTAAGTGGCAGTACTTTTTAAAGGCGAGCCTCTCTTCTCAGCTGGAAGATGCTCCGAACGCGACTCCAATCGAATCGGTAACGAACGATTCGAGATATGGACGGGACGTTATATAGGACCACACACGAGGCGTCCGCGCTATCCTCGACCAGGTCCCACCAGGTAATGTTTCTTTTAAGTGCGAACACAAATTGTAACTGAGACGATGGGCTTCTCCCCCATCCACCACTAGTGGCCCCGTAGCCTGGGTCCCGGGTCGAGAAATATCTGGCGGATCCGATTTCAAAAGCCGTACATTCGGATCCACAATTACAGGGGGTCTGTACTCGAAGCATATCGCGACTCCGCGACTTCAATATTCTAAAACACTGCGATCATTTATTTTGTGTCATCTGCATTCTGATGAATGTATAATGTCTCATTGAGTGATTAGTGCTGTACGCGTATACATATCTACATATATACATATCTACCTATAACGTACATATAATAATCAGGTAAAATTATTCTTTCTGGCATGTATTTTCTTGGAAATAAATTCTTTATTTAAAATGAAATATAAGATATTAATTTTTGATTTTAATAATTTAATACTTCTTGTGTATAATATTAACAGATGTATTTGACACGATGTATTTGTGGTTTATAATTAAAGATTGAATTTTTTAAGGTATAAAATTTAAATGATACAAATTAATCTTTACTCGTATCAGCCTTGACGCATACAAGATCGGGAATGAGAACCTGCACGATGGCACTGTGTATCCGCTTATTTTTATCAAGCTTTCTCGCCGCCAGTGAAAGCGCGAGTATTTATATCGAAGAATAATTAGTTATCGATCTTCTCTCGATTCCAACAGCTTTGGATGGGAGAAATAATTCGCAGAAATAATCCTCATGATTTAAAGACACTCACGATTACATCTCGATTACTTTCGGCAATGATTTCGTGCGCGACATTTAGCACGCGGCCGCGGAACGCGGTTGTCCTCGATACGATTCCAAATAATCTTGGCAATTGATCGCTACAAGCCCGACTATTAAATCGCGCATTTTAATGCTATCCACCGGCGTCAGTCGCTTTCATAATTTATACGCGGCCTTCTACATTTTACGGCAACGGTCGCCGCTAAATTATCACCACGCTTATTACTTTTCGTAATGTATTTAATGTCCACAATCCGTTTTATTAGATTCTTGATGTTCACACGAATTTCGAATACATAGAGATAATTGCACCGAACAAATTAACGATAGAAATAAAGAACAGTGTGTTGTGATAATGTTACACATTCCGAAATATTAATGAAGTTATGATCATTAGTATTAAACCAACTGATAGATATATTAAGAATTGTATTCTTTCGACTATGGATTATTTATTTAAAATAATGATTGATTTTTTATTTCGATATCTAAAAATGCCCTCTTCGATGTTTACAGAGTATTCGACTTAATCGATATATCGATTTCATCCGAGACGTTTCTTTCCTTTTAAATTTACATCGAATAGGCTATAAGATAGCGATCAATTTTCATCGATGTGCATAACCGTCTCCACCTGTCACTGTGGATACAGTTAAATGAAGACATAAAAATTTGAATACATATTTATTGTGGTTTTACAAAATTGTAATATCTTGTGTGTATAATTTGCAGTTTTTATCATTCAAAATTAATAACTAATGTCACATGACAGAACATAAAAAAATCAAAATAAAGAAAATGAGATGCTTCTGCATTCTAATCGAGTTTTTTCAATAATATGATGCATCCGATCAATGAAATTGTTGGCATAAAAAGAATTTCGAATTTTTATTTAATGGGCATAAAATTCGTTATAAATCTGTCAAAATCTTTTTTATTACTTATAAACAATTTAATGGGTGGCATTTGAATTCGGTCGGAATGAATCATCGTTGTCGTTAAAATCTGATAACGAAAGGTGCAAAGCGAGACACGATAAATCTAAAACGACGGCCGCGACGAATGTTAATCCGCCTCCGTTTATGCGATACGACGCTACTATGTGCAGGCTTGGTCGCGGGACAACAGAGCAGAATAGGTGTAACCATCGTGCGAATACGTGGGCATTTAATCGCGCGTCTTACGCGGACCACACCGAAGATGATGTGCCTTGGAGGATATCATCGAAGCACGTTATCGCGACCTATTAGACACGCTCGTCGTCTTATGACCTGCCGTAACCGAGCCCACTCTATGTCGCCTTACCAGTTCTCGACTTACCCCTGGGAAGAGAATAAAGAAAGAAGAGACAAAAGGTGGAGAGACGTAAGATGACAAAGAGAGAAGATAGAACAAGAGGGACAGAGATAAGACGAGAGTCAGCAGGAAAGCCTGCTGACTCTTGGTGTAGGTCTCGCTACCAGCGAGCACCAATGTCCATGGAACAAGGCATCAGGTGTTCTTGGCTGTCAACGACGATAGCGAGAGATCGAGGCATTGCACGACGACGATGCCGGAAAAAAAATCGTGATAACTAATCGTCGGAGATGCGTCAATCATTGTAAAAGTATCGCGAAGAGAATACACCGGAAACAACATCATGTGATATCGAGAAATCGATCATTTTCGTGAAAACGCGACACGGAGAAACTATCGTCGAGCCATCGTTGAATAAATCGGAGCCGACTTAACGTGACGCACGCGTTTCGAGTTTGTGTTCTGCTATATATAACATTACGCAAGCATCGTTTCTAGCATCTCGTACATCTTTCTGATCGTTTAAAATGTATTTTAAAGATACAATATTTATTATCATGTAAAAGAAAATTACAAAAGTTTATGTATGTGTATGTTGCATCTTCAGACGTATTCAAACGTGTTATATTATCAATTTTATTGAAAGCATATCTGTACACATGAAGTAACAATCAATGACGAATTATTAAATAATTTGGCTATAAATGAAATATATTTTTACGCAACAGATTCCCATTGTTAATATCGTGTTATTAAGAAGCGGGAGAACTCGTGAACCTGCGTAATTTATATAATTACAGGTATTTGTCTATTGTGCGTGCGGGCCGTTCGGAGTCGCCCACAGACGTACGTATGCGTGTGTCGCGCGTATCGTCGGTGAATAAACGCTCGCGCGCGCGTACAGGTGCACGCATACAGAGCGAGGAGCGTGCATTGAAAAAAGAGGAGACAACCGGTTGTGCTACGCGCACAGGATCATAGAGTCTAACTCTCGAAAGCGACCTCTCCGTGACTCCACCGCGAGAAGATGACGTCGTGGTTCTCAACCTCGCTTGCAAAATTCGTGTCAAAAATATTGCCAAAAAGATCATTTACTTTTTATATACATCGACTTTGCGAACAGAGGTCAATACATTCACATTGAAAATATATCAAGTATATGCGTTGATATGCAAATTCCTATTTTTTGTAGTTTCGTTTATTATTGATATAAAAATTTAAATGAATATCATATTGTCATTAATATTTATAAATTCACCATTAACACTATACCTTTTCACATTCGTTTCAGAAATGAATTGTATAAAGTTGCAACGAAAATCATGCACTATTTGCACTCACTTTGGATCTTTCAATTCTATAGTGGCTGCTATTGATGCATGAGTGATGTCGCATATGTTTTAAGAACTGTATTAATATTGAGGATGACTCTAAAAAGAGTCGAAACGTTCGTCTTTATGGAAATACACGCTATCAAGATCTGCACTGATTATTTTCTGATCACGCTCCAATAACTGCGTTATACTCTCATTTGCCCGTTTTCTCTGATTTTTGAATATCATATTATTTACAAGTGAACAACTGAGAGGTCAAACGAAGCGCAGCATTGTCATACAACTAGTATAGACACGTAAAAGTAATTTTTTACTAATTTGCACAAGCCGTAATAATAGAAAAACATTATTTTCTATTGTTAGTGAGAGAATCGCGAATAGTATCTTTATACACATTCGAAAGGTTTATCTTCTCGTAAATGGAAAAGGTTGTAGCCAAGCAGAATCGTGGACAAGGTCTCCTCTGACTCGATGGCAAACGATTGGCTTGCAAGAATTAAGCGGAGCCTGATTTATAGACTGATTGCGAGAAGCATCATACATACGCATGTACTTCTGTGCGTTCGGGTATGCATAAAACAAGCTTCCGGTCATCGAGATTCACAAGGAAAAGCTGTCGCAAAATGCAGCTTCGCTACTTCCGAGACTGGGTATCTTTCCGAATGCATTGGCGTGCAACACATGCATAGAATCGATCGGTCACACGCGATACGTCGACGCGATTTAATCGACGAAACGCGCGGTCCCCCATCGCTGCTAGATGCTGACGATGAATCTTAAGACTCTGCGTTTCTTACGCTTCATACTTTTCTCTCTCTTTTTCGTCCACTCTTTAGCACTTCGCCCCGATTAGTCTGTCCATCTATCTTCACTCCGTTGCAGCTTGTTCTTCCTTTTCTTCTTCTTCTCATACCCATCTTCCCCCGAAAGACAGACATCCGCAAGTTCGTTATTTTCCCTCTTTCTCCTACGTTCAGCTGCTTTTTTTTTTTATATCTCTTTTTTTTCCTCGTCTGTACTATTGGCCGGCACAAGCGGAGCGTTTACATTAATGTATGAGGTCAATCGTAAAGCTCGATGTGTACATACGTCCCGCGAACGGGGTCTCGGTGCAGCAACGATTTTCTCGTTCACCAACAGGACAAAAAAGGCCGCGACATGCCGCAACGACGTGTACCCCGATCTAATGCACTCGCCTAGCCACATGGGAACATGAGGCCTGTGGGCCACCGTGTGCCGCGGGCCGCATGGTTGCATCGAAGACATTATAATGTGAAATCGTGACGGGAGCCCGAGCGGTGTTCGCTGATTGTCCGTTTCATTATGCTGATCGCGGTTTCGTCGGTTTAACGCAATTAACATATACGTAGGACGTAGGCCGGCTCCTTTCTCCTGGACGACGCGTCGACGACGAACCTGTCACTGGAATGCAGCGAAGAGAATATGCAATATAGATATGCAATATAGTAGTCATAAAACTAAACTATGAAAGTAAGTGTATTTTACTGAAAAATATACTTGCCGCAAAACTCTACTGCGTTTCTCCGTATTCCAGAAAATGGAAAGACAGTTTTTTATTTTACAATTAATTCTGGTGTCAATTACATTTTTATATGAAATCTCCATTATTGTCAGAATGATGATTATCTGATCGTTAATCGGCACAAATCTATGAAATATTTAATTTCAATTTTTTTTTCTTCTTTTCTAGTTATGAGAGAAAAATAAAAACTATAATAAAATATAATATTTTCTTAAATTCTTGTTTGATTAATAACAAGATAATCATCATTGTACCATTGATGAATTTTATATCGATCAAAACGTAGTTGGCATCAGAATTAATTGTGAAATCAAAAATCATGTAAGTCCCACAGTTCAGAAGTAGAAAATTAAGCAGAATTAAGTTTTTATTTTACGAGCGCGCGTGTGCCGTCACTCCTGATTTATGCAATTATCGAATTAGCGAGAGATGTATTAAAGAAAAAGTCTGCATCAATAACCATCCGCCCACAGTACGTCTTGTCTTCGACTTCTCATTATCAACGAGTAAACGCGCACCGCGGGATACCTAACGTACATTCTACAGTTTTACTCACTCGGCATTTTCTGATTGACTTCAACAGATACGAGAATATGCAGTTCATTACTAAACTGGCCGTACGATATACACCACGCTTTCAAAATTCCGGTTATATTTATTTTTTGTGCTGAGACATCAAATTGCATGCTACTGCTAGCTACGGTACAACACTAAGTCATAAACATGCAGATCCGCGACTTATTAAGCAGGCAATAAAACGACATATTTTCCGGGGCGGTCGACGCAATCGCAAATTTATTCACGCATTTGCACAGGCGGTTGCGTTTCGCCTGCAGTCCTTCGAATCGTTGCCCTCGTCGGCGTCATCATCCTTGTAGTTCATCGTCGTTTACAGTTGCGTCATCGTGTCATCGTCTTCATCACCAGCTTGCTGGCGACTTGCAGGCAATAGACGTGCGCGATATACTATACGAGAACACACGGGTTATACATCTCGGACGGGATATATATTTGCAAGGTACGTGTATTACCCGCGGAAAGGAGGCCTGGTGGAGAAGAGGTCGGCCGAGAGGTCGCTCAGTAAATTGGTCGCCACGGCGTTACCGTTGATCTACGGCAACAGACGCGATAGTTATGGAAAGGTTACCGTGGTGCGCTCGATAAAGCGTCGCGCTGCCTGTCCCCGGGAATCCGCGACGGGGAACGAATCGTAAATCGCGGAATCGCAACCGCTCGCTGCGGAGGAGAAAAAAAAAGAGGAGTACCTGCGCGAATCGAGTGAGGGCACGAGAGGAAGATCTCTCCTAGAAAGATGCGTCGTGCGCTTCCGTTTTCCTGTGCTTGGTCATGGTGCGGAGCACATGACTGCGAATTCTATTTGATCTCGGACGCATTTTTGCTACGATCACTTTCGAAACGAAACGGTTAGAAACAGAAATTTTTTTTTGCATCATTTCATTTTCAGAATAATCGAACTCTTTAAGGAGTCTTCTAATGAAGAAACTTAAAAATCTTGTTTTCTAAGGGTTATTAGAGTTGCTGAACAGGATCAAGTCTGGCTTCGAAATTTGAAAATTCCAATTAAAAAAATAATTTAATTATTGTGAAATTTGGCTTAGGACATTCTTGGTATCAATGAATTTGAATGTAATTTGAAAATGTCGAATTTTAAAAGAATAGTAATTCCTAATGAAGGAGGATTTAATGTTACAAGGCTTATATTTGGAAGTAAGTTTAAAATCAATATTAACATTATTACTTTTTGTAACACTGACAAGCTTCAAATAAAGAGAAACTAGAAACTTGATATTATTTTGCAATTAAAAAGATTCTATAAAATCAAATTTTATGAAAATTATTTTTAAATTTCTGTCTGCATTATTAGATTCACTATTCTAATTTTTTTGTTTTTGTTCGTTATATAATCGTGAATTATCTGTTATATAATTAGATATTATTTTATTATTTGAAATGTGTATATGTATACAGTGAGATTTCTAGATATTTTTTTAATAACATGTCTTGTTACAGGTAAAATCAATTACAAATTCTTTTTCGAAGTTTGAGATAGAACTTTACTTTCTACAGAATTAAAATACAGATTATGCAATCATCTTTGGAGTAAATCTAACGCAATGTACTCCAATTCCTCACGTTATAACTGTGAGAAAATCTTTTGTTTAATAAGCATGTTCTTCTCTCTTCTTCTCTTGTCTCTTCTTTGCCTTCATCTTGACCAGATCGACTTCCCGGTACACCCACGCTTGTGTCATCGATATATCATACGAGCGCATCCAGGCGATTCGGTGGGAGCGTACATATGTATGGCGAATTTGGCCTCAGGCCGAAGATTCTGCGATGTTCTCGATTTACGAGAGAATGAACAATCCTTTTTTGGAGCGAGTCGAATTGGCGTCTGTATGTTCGTGCGGGTAAAAGATACGACGAATGAGTTAAAGAGACTCTCAAGTTTTAAATGCATTCGTAAGATAAATTTTCCAAGTCGGATTGGATGAGCATATCACTTCAACAAACTTCATTGGCTCGAAATGAAATGAAGACGGAAGTGCTTCCCGTGGTATGCTTGACATATCTTTTATTGCAGTCTAAAGGGTTCTCTGTTCTTCATCGTGAATTTGAACTCAGGCAAAATACGATTGCACGTGAAACACGAACTCCATGGCGGAGTTTATAATAATAACGCTTTTGTGACGTATTGAACTTTACAAATGTAAAGTGTATAATAAACGATTCGCTCTCACCATCTTCCGTTTGTACGATGAACGTAATATTTCACATAAGAAGGATCGATAATCGTTCTTGCGTCTATGGGTCGAATCCATGCGGCAATATGCGATCGCGTAATCTCTCAATTGCACGGGTCAACTGCATTGCGTGGGAGTCGACACGGTTACTCGAGATGTAAGCGGGACAATTGTATTTTCACACCGAATCGTGTCACACTGGTTGCCAGCGCACCGCCGACGCGGAGCCCTTGATTCTCGAACCTTGCGTCACTATCAACATTTCGAAAAGTTCTTAGAAAGCGTGAGTAACGCGCACGCGGACGAGAAATGAACGACTGCAAATAAGCGCTAACCGAAGGACAATATTCTCCCGAGCATGTAACTATAACGCGCACTTAGGCCGTAAAAGCGGCACTCATGGTATGAAGCAAATATTAGTGTCAACTGCGATGTAGAATGTGCTAAATTTTAATTCTCCTTTTGCGAAATATGATTCTCATGCATTTGCAAGATAATTTTCACACAGCAGCGACTCGATATTCGCAAGAACGCGTCAGTTCATCTAGCGACTCGAACATCTCTTCACGACCTTCCGTCCGAGCGTTCGCGTGGAACGCTCTTGAATAAACTTGGTCCATAGCAGCATGTACCGGCGAGCAAACAACGATCGAATGCCCGCAGCGAGAAGAGCGGCGGCGAGCGAGGCAATATCGAGGCATCGTCGTAGACCTACGCCTATTCCGGATGCGATCGGATCGGGACGCCATTAATAACGACGCACTTACCGATCCCATGGCAGGTGGTAGACCGCATGAAAGTCACGACCTGACATTTGCCTGGGTTGGTTGCCCGCGCCCGATCGCGCGCTCGTCTCGCCGAGAGAGCCGATCGCGATGCGATTTTTACGTATGCCGTCGAGAGAGAGAGAGAGAGAGAGAGAGAGAGAGAGAGAGAAAGAGAGAGAGAAGTTAGAGAGCAATTTCAAGTGTAACGCGGCTATCGCCACCGATGCTCCTCCGCGATCTCGCGCTGCGTACCTTCGCTTTCTCTCTCCGCTCGCCCCCTGCCTCCTATCCCTAATCGCCTTTTCACTTTCAGCGACGTATCGACTTCTCTATATTTTCTCAAGAATCATTACCTGGTCTTTCCAAGCGTCGCTTTATACTCGAATTTAGTACGTCCAAGTCTTCGCTACAGTTAATTTCGAGGAAACTGTGCCCTTTTATAAGTAACACTTTCATGCCATAATAATATTTAAAAAATTGTCGCATGTTTATAAAGAGCTCTGCATTAAATACTGAAAAGTTCAGTCAAATTAACTGTGACATTCTATTAATCTTCACTGAGAGAAAGAATTTTATTAATTTAACAAGCCATCAGCCTTTAACAAGTGATTTGTAAATATGCGACAGCAAATTTTGTTTGTTGTGATTGCTGCTAGTATGCTATACACCAACCAATTATTAGTAACAGAAGCAAACTATATAGAATCTAACCTATCTTTTGGATAGACTTTAGGCTCATTTACTTAGAAATCATAGATGATCGTAGAGTCTTAAGTCGTAGGAAATCACAGTTGACCAAGCACAGTCAAATATAGGGAGAATACTTGATTAGAATTGGTCAATTTCTTACGATTTGAGACCTGCAAAAAGTTTACGACTTTTATATATATGAACCTCTTATCTTTGCTATCGATATTATTGATTATTTGTTACATTGACGAATGAGAAATAATTAATTTGCAATCGTAACAAATCGATTGGTTTTTTAACAAATATCAATTTAATAAATATTTGTTTTCCCTTAATTTATTCCTATAACAAAATTATTTCTCTCAGTGTTATAAGATCAAAGTCTTCATAGGTACAATCATAAAAAATGGATAGAGTTTATCGTAACATTATTTGAAAATTACTATTGACATATATTTGCACAGATTGAGTGTTGTACAGCATAACGCTTTTCTTTTCTTTACCATATTATTATTAATAGTACTGGTATTATTGTTGCGTTTCACAGTTTAATGGATCGCGAGATGCGAGCGTTTATCTTTCACGATAGCGAGAAGTCGAGGACAAGGCGCATCATAGACAAGCGACAGCGGGTGGTGGTGCGTATCGAGACCGTATTCGCGCGGTATGCGCGCTAGTTCGCGTGCTCCGAGTGACCTCCGAGTGATTTTACAAGTTCGCTCTTCCTCCTGGCAACTGATCATAGTTCCCCGCCTTTCCCCGCTGCTCTGAATCTTAACCCATTGAACGCAACGATCGGCGAGAGGAAGGATCGAGATCGAGGTGAAAGAGCAGGGATGGATGAAAACGCGCTCGCGCGAGTCGCTCACTCCTCTCTTAGAACAATCGCTTCCTTTCGTTTCATCAAGTCGATCGTAGAGTACTCGCCATGGGCGACGTTACGCACACACGCGGTATTCCAGCATATAATATCCGTAACGGTATGCGCACAAAGAGGCAACAATACCCATTGCTGTGGCATACTGAAATTATTCGCATGCATAAACTTATGCAAAACAAAGTCTTAAGCTAATGCAATGGTAACTACATTTTTATCTGTTTGTTGATGTATTTGCTATTGTCGTTTGATTTAGATAATGTCACGAAACAATAAGTTATACGTATTATACTAACATATTAATTAATACTATATAGAATAAATTACTTAATAATTTAACAGATATTAATTATGATTTAATAAATATTAATTATGAGCTATTCAAGATGAAATCTTTAAAGCACAAAAAGAACGATTTTATTGAAGTACTTAAAAATTTGAGTAGACACATATTTGAAAATAATTTTGTTTGAACCATCAAATTAATTTGTAAATTAATTGTATAAAAAATTCAAACATAATGAACAATGCTGCAAAAAGTTTGGAAATTGTAGCAATCAGTTTAAGCGTCCTACATAATTACTTCAATTTTAACAAAATTATTTTCATATTTATCTATATTTAGTTAATTTTTTTAATACTTCAATAAAACCATTCTTTCCGTTATATTTATTTCTTTCTACAACTAACAAGCAAAAATTTTTGGTATGTTTGTATTTTTTATATAATTTATCAATTGCTTTTAGAGTTCTTATTCTAGCAGTAATTTAGAAACGACTTCAAAAGTTCAGGACGGCAATAATAATAACACGTTCCAATATTGTGTGATATTAGTTGTAACGTGTTTATATGCAGATAATTCCTCGATAAACACTTCATCCATTGCAATCTGATATTCACAACTTTTTATAGTTGAAACCTTCATTAGAATTCATTAGAGTGAGAGTTTCCTTCATTAAAATTCGTAAAAAAAGATGGAAGAAGGAGCGAGGATAAAACGATAATCACTTCATTCGTTAATTGGTTTGTCATTTGCATGGCATTACGCATAAGACATGAGATGCGATTATTAAAAAAGCATCAATGAAGAAGATGCGTATGGTAAAAATACAGTTTAGATCTAACGAACAAAATCAATAATATTTATATCCATCAATGATATAATTACTCGTTCTTCCACGTGTATGCTCTTCCATATGTTAATATTTTATTATTTATATCCCAATCCTAATATTTCCTTCAATTTATGATTCTTGCAATTGAGAGCATCTATTTACCAGAAATGGCAACGGGCACGGTGATGTGAAATATCCGTGGAGGCCTTTATGTCGATGTTGACCTTTACGCGTCTTCGGCGGCCAGCGGAGAGAGGAATGGACCCGCATAACGCTCGTCGACCTGAGCAGATTATCGTGGCAGATCGCGAGCGCGCAGCAGGTTACGCGACTGGTACTTGTCTCTCGATTTGTAGTCCTGATTGTGACGATCATCGTTGCGGAATTTGCTTGCCATATGTGATGGATTTTCGCGGTCGAGCGAAAACGGACTGGCGACACGACGCGACGCGGCGCGACAGTGAGATCGTCTTCCGGTTTACGAGCCAATAAAACTCATCGTCGAATCGTCTTTACGACTGAGAAACTTGAGAGCGACTACCTTCGTGTCCCTTATCGAGGGAATATTAATGGGGGCCAAGCATACGAGATACACTCTTCCGAGATTTTCGTCGTTTGAATTATCTCTAAATCAGTATCTCAATCTCTCGTGAAATTGCGTCTATTTCAAATATCAGCAAGCGTACGTTGGTATTTTGCCATATTACTATTACGTGACTCGCGCATTTATACGCATGTCGTTAATGCTTTCCCGCTATCGTAAACATTGAGATTTCTTCTAGATAAGAAAAAAGAATTTGCGCAAATTTTCAACGTGACTGTCGCTTTTCTTCTCTGTAAATTCTCAGAAATATATGTCATGTAGGAGTACGTTCATGTTTTGCGAGAGGCACAGTTGTGAGAGGCATCGAACGATGCGCATCCACAGTAGCAAGTCTAATCGCATACAAGGGCGACTTCGTGTCGTATATCGTAATCTTTCACTCCCGACAATCGCATGCGTAACGACGCGTATAGCCTCGTTACACCGCAACTAGACGATCGTCCCTGTGGAAATGGCTTTTGCAATAATTATCTTGTCGACATGCCATAAACGAGGCCTTGTACAGAAAAGATACTATTTCTCCTTCTCACAATTATACTCTCAATAGTTTACCTCTTAGAGACGGATTGTCATCTATTAATATATTATCGATAAAAGAAATAATTAAATATTTTAATTTTTATAACATCACTAATATAAAGCAGAGACAAATTTAAATTATTCGAAATGAAGAAATTATATTATTATATATTGACTAAAAGAAATTGAATATATTAAATTGAACGTAATTATTTTAATTATATAATACAAATTAAAACTGTCTTATGGATTTTTTAACGCATGCATCTCTGATTTTCAAGGTCGCAAGGCAATTAACCGACAAAGCTCCAACATGTATCTTGTTGCGCATAGCGATTAAGAAGAACGGAGACTTCCGTCGATGACTAATCCAGGAACAAGTCACAGTGACGCATTGTTGTCGATATTTATTACATCCTACTAAAACAGAAGAGCATGTACAATCGACGAATACTAAAACACTTTTTCAATTTTGGAACATTCCTTACATGAAAGAATAAATAAATACTCAATTTTAAAAAAAAACTATCGTATTGTAACATAAAGTTAGTAAAATCACATTTTCATCACATTTCGGGTTAATTGTAGCACTATATTGTACCTTTTATTAACTTTAACATGAAGTTTACAACGTTGCGTCATTAAACCGCGATCTATCGTGCGTCGATACGAAGCGGAACGAAACGGTCGCTTAAGCTGTATTAAAACGAATGAACTGATAGTAGCGGATCGGCGGAATGACGGTTATCGCGAGTATCGAGTTCCCATCTGGTCAGCCGGGCACGTGCTCTCTTGCTTCCTGCGAGATCGCACACGAGACACTTCGACGTCGCCCGTACTCCCACGCAGAGATTGGCGTGCATGTACTCACGCACGCGAGATCGTGCGTGCAACGGATGAGTGCGTATGGTAATGACAGGCCGAGAAATGCCGATCAGGCGCCAGCGGAAGCCCTCAGGCGATGCAGCCACCGCACGCGATAGATTCTCTCCTTGAAAGTTACCGAGATACAAGCTTGACTAAATGGCAATTTCGCGGCAGGGTGACTTCATTAGCCGAGGAATAAAGGGAGTGATGTAAGGCTTGATTTTTTTTTTTTTTTTTTTGTATAGAAAGGTGTGATAGAAAAACTCTCTCAACAATTTATTAAAGTTACTAAATAATGTGTCAAGTTATCTTCTTTTACAAAATGATACATTTGCGAAGAAAGATATGGCGCAGCTTAGTAGATTTCATTTGTGTAATATATACATGTGTAATTAAGTAATGAAAAAATCTTATCAGAACTGATTTTTTATGCTTAAATATTTCAGTGTAAATTTATGTATATTCAGTTTTGTAAATTGCACGCCGAAATAATTTTCGATCTTGAAGTGCAATCTTAAACTGAAACTTGAGATAAGAATATCATAAATTAAATTGACAAGCAATTTAATGATGTTGATGCTAATAAGCATATTAAAAAAATTTATTTTGGTGCGCAGTTTACAGAACTGAATATGTATATAAATTCACATCGTAATTTAAGCATTAAAATTCAGTTCAGACCTATACAAGACTTTCTCTTTACTTAATTGTATATTTACATGCAGTATTATTATAATAGAAAAAAGTTACATTTAGTATATTCTATAGAGATCACAATTATTTGATTCATTTTTTCAAGTCTTGCTAGATTATAACTGATATAATAATAATTTATCTTAATTCAAGATAAAGTCAGTATCGATAACACTAATCACAGGTCATCGCAAAAAAGTTTGCTTAAAGACGGGAAATAAAATCGCAATCGGCGCCGAGTGAAACACGTCGACTAGCAAATATAACGTAACCAAATAGCTGCGATTCGTAATTAAGATTTTTCACCGCTCAGCAGACCTCATATCCGTTGGTGCTTTGTGCCGATTGAATTGGTACCGTAAGAAGTTAACACCTACGCCTTGCGATTTTACGACCGGACCATTTCGTGCCGTATCCGTGCGGCATGTCATTCTTTTCTTTCTTCTACAATGTAGGAGATCGATATCGGTCAAAAGTATCGAGACTGTATCACGTTTCACGGTGCGCGAACCCGTTCTTTCATCGCTCTCTTTCTTTGAGGCACTTGCTCTATACTCGAATGATATTCAATTCACACCCACGAACATAGACATCGAAAAAGAAAGAGAAAGAAAGAGAAAGAGAAAGAGAGAACGTGTCTCGCACCGATTAGTTTAGCTCCGTCGTCGCTTGATTTATCGATAAACATTGCGCCCCGTCACAAAAATCGTCGCGATTCGGTAACGCTATCTAGCACCGAGGATTTACGGCGTGTTTAAACCTTTATAAGGTATGCTGGGAGCGCACCAGGAAGACGAGAGAGAAAGAGTAATGGTAAAGAGAGTCGCTCACGTCGGTGCAAACTGTACCTGCATTGTGCCCGAGGCACCGCGGTAATGCCAACTTCACGAGTTTGCAGCCATAAAATCGTGAATTATTAACACTAATATGTAACACCATGCCTGCCGGTACAATCGCGTCGCAAAATCGCGGTTAAACGCGTCCGTGGCGTGCCGATATTATACAGTATTATCTGTAAAATGTATTCCGCTGGTGACTCTTAACGGCTAACTAATCGACGGTGCTCGACTAAAGAATTATTTGCGAAACCGGGAAAACTGTCTTTAGTATGCTGTAAAGCAGCCGTGTCACGTTCGAACTATTAACATCCAAAGATACAGGATTTCTTTTCATACACGAGGCTACTTACAATTAGCTCTGACACTCATCGATTAAACGTCGTTTATTTTAATGTTTATTGATCGCTAATATCTCGCACATTATTTAATACGCTTGGAGAACAAGGGATCGTAAATTCTCTCAGTGCCAATTACGTGCGGAGGCTATCGCGGCAGAACGTCGCCACGCTGATATCCCAATAATATTAATTTGCAATGATATTAATTTCCGGGGAAATCTCATTAAAATTATTCAAATCGAATAATTCCGCGTAAAGTGTTACACGAGGAAATGGGCTCTGCGTCATAATATTAAGATTGTCGCGATGGAGGAAAATCGAGGTCGAGTTTGTACAGCTGACTGTACCGCGACGCGTCTCCTCTTGGTCGGTTCTCCGTTGGTGGTTTATATAGCCGGTCTGTTTACGCCTCTCTTAGATCGTTGCAGAATGTAGCGCTGGGTCATCGTGAATGTTGATGCGTCACGTATGCAGTTTAGTCGTTCCGTCGCATTGCACGAAAGTTTTACTTTGATTCACGTATCTCTTTGCAGTCGTTCCTTTGACGGTTGAATCAGCTGTCGATGATTATAGTTGATGATTCTTTGAACACAAAAATATACGATTAAAAGTGCAATTGTAAAAGAAAATAATTTAAATGCTTTAATTATTAAATGTATTACTATATCAATGAGAGACGTAATAAGAAGAAACAGGAGAAGTAAAGTCAAATGAATAAATAACTTATGCATGTCTGTTGCCTCTCTCTTTCTCATAATAAATGACCGCAATAATGTTCTCCTCTCGCTCGTCTTGCGAACTAATGAGAGCGGGAGAGAAATGTTTGATCCATTTAGGTGTCACGTTCATGCGAAAGACCTGCTCGTGATACAACGGAGCGGCTAATTTAATTTCGCGCATTACATTGCCGGTATTAAGATCAGAGATGCGTTTAGTGATGCCACGGTGCATTAAGTTTAAGTGGAACGGCGCGAAAGTGGCGCATTGTGTAGAGCGAGGATCGGAAGGGGGCACGTCACGTCAGAAA
The DNA here is from genome assembly GCF_001594045.1 of Atta colombica. Taxonomy (NCBI): domain Eukaryota; kingdom Metazoa; phylum Arthropoda; class Insecta; order Hymenoptera; family Formicidae; genus Atta; species Atta colombica. The sequence goes on from NW_017259437.1 coordinate 1,809,518, forward strand.
ATGTCTTCCTGAAGGAAAGGGGAGAAAGGGCAAAGGTTGACAATAAAATCGAGTTATTATCCTTATTACCGTCGGCGTTGCGAAAGAACACGGACGCGTAGGCTGCGCAGAGTCATTGTCGTACAATGTGCACCCGCTTTGCACTCGATGTCGTTCGTATATACCTATACGAACGATCGAATAATCGATCGTATGTCAATAAAGATTGATAAATGCTCGAACAACAATCGCGAATTAATTCACGGGTACTTTTTAAAGACGCGAATATATTATTCTCTAAAACTTTTAGAGTGAATTTCATTTGAAGAGTGAAATCTCACTTTTCAAAATTAAAAATTGCGAAAAAAGCTACTCTTTCTTAAAACTGGTTCAATTTTTATTCTTCCTAGTGAGATTCCATTCCAAAGAATTTAGAGAGTAGCTTTCAATCATCGTAAATAACAATGAGAGATCATTCTTGATTTTTAATAGTTTTCCTTTACTTTATTTTTCGTGAAGTTATTATGCGAGACAGATGTTTTAACTCGCAGAAGATCTTTACTGCGAAATATTCAGCGAAGAACGAATCGCGCATCATACCGGTATAGGTGAAGTTTATTCCGAGTACCCTGCGGTGCGCGCAGAGCGAGGCCTCCGCAAGTGGCCTTATTTACTGTAAGTAGAAAATGCCTGTAGAATTCGAGCGCGTCCACGCGAACGCGGAAGAAGACCCACTCGAACGCCACTTGTCCCCGAGAATTCCAGGACAAGTGGCACGACTCTACGAGCGCACGACGGAGCTGGGGTCTCCATAAGCAAGGTGAAGTAAAGTGTGGTCGTTCCTCGTATCTCTTCCTCCTCCTTCTTCCTTCCTTCTGCACTCTTTCCCGCTTTACCGCAGCGTCCCTGCGGCGGAGGGAACTGTGAGGAATATGCGAAGCGTGCACGGCGAGCATTCAGGTGAAGCGAGTTAATATCTCGACATTGTGGACACAAGTAATGGGGGCCCCTGTGCCTCAGAACGGTCTCTGATCTGCGTCCCAGCGGCGATGGCTTTCCGCCATCAGTGGCTCTCATCTGTTTCCAGGAGATACTATTCGTGCATCGTCACAATACAATGTTAGATTATATTAATTTCTGTATAATGCTTTACTTATCGAATATACTATTAATTTAAATTATAGTATTTGATGCAATTAATTACTGTGTGTTAGTCTCTGTTTTATATTTTTCTATTTCTTTCAACAGTTTAATTAAACTCTTTTATAAGTTAAACTTAATTATAAGTAAAAATCAGATCGATAAGAATAAATCAAATGAGAGAAATAATCCTATTTTTAATCAAAGCGGATGTTGGTGTTTACTAATATAATCATATGCAAAATTTTATAAATACATTATATATATATTATTCAATTTTACTATTCCTAATATATGTATACAACATGGTAATTAACACATAAGAATTAATTATCATGTTGTATACATATATTAGGAGAATAGTAAAATTGAATAATATATATATAATGTATTCATAAAATTTTTATGATTATATTAGTAAACACCAACATCCACTTTGATCAAAAATAAAATTTTTTTTTAATTTATTTTTCTCATTCGATTTATTCTTATCGATCTGATTTTTATTTATAATTGTGAATAATATATAATTGTTTTATAACATATATGCGAAAGAATTTGAAAATGTCCATCAGAATACATATGAGCATTATTATAGTATAAGCACAATTTAAAATAATCTTTACATAAATGAATATATGCACTTTTGCCAACCATTAAGACTGTGACTGTCAATCAGTGTTCGTACAATCAGTAATTTGAGATTCGTGAAATTGACTCCGCTTTATGCAAATCTATAAAACATAAACGGATATTGGTATTGTGTCTCTATGACTTATAGTGATATGCGTAGGTGTTCAACTGCTCTGCATTACTCGAACCATTCGTCACGTTCCTGCAAATTCGTAGCATCAAAGGGAGCCTTCGACACCTTCGAACTCCGCGTAGGTCGTATCTAATGATATCTAGTGGTTTGCCTCACAGTAAGCGGCTTCAGAGCCGGGCGACCGTGGAATATAATGCGAGTATAGTTGATTTAAATTTATACGCTGCTAGCGAGCGTCATTCATTCAATGACATCCGGTCTGGGTCACGCTCGATAGAAAGCTGTCCTATCGAACGATTGAAATATCGGCGCCACATCGAGGACAAACAGGCATGGGATCAACATAATCGACTACGTTAAGGTACAACTTTATATCTTCACTCGATTCGTAATTATTCGACCAACTTTGAATAAATAATAATCGTTTACAAATTAGCCTAGTCGATTAATTGACTGGCCGTCTCGATTGACGATCGCTGGAACAAGTCGCGTTCGTTCGATCTCCGCTTGTCTCACGCGTGCCGATCACAGTCGTCGCGCGCGTCATGTGACAGCCAAGTCGAGGAAAATTAGACGCGGCTTGTTTTCCCTTGCCGCGCACGTCCGACGTTTAAAGCAGGATCTCGTTTATTCGCGCTTGCCGCGCATCCGCATCATTACGATTCGTTTGTTCGGGAAATCGTAGCCGCGAGCGCGCACGTTACTTTCTCTCGGAGAAGGCATCGACGACAACGAGCCTCGAGGAAGGCAACCCGGTTCGCGCTGCTCGCTGCGCGTAATACACCTGCGAGGCTCTATCTAATTACTATTCCGCGACGGTGACAACGATCACCGGCTTAACGCGCAAAATTGATGCGTAATAATTCTGACATTAAGCACATCTCCTTGCGCCACGGCGCAATAATTTGGCCGCCATATAATTTCCATCTCATCGACATAACGTTATATCGCGCTATCAGCATGATTAGCAAAAACTTTCCCTATTCTAAATCCTAATCTCGTCTCTAATGAACTAATTAATCCGTGATTAAGACGAGCTGAAGCGGTGTGGCCGATGTTGTTAGGAACGCTTCTTATAATAAACGATGCATGCATGTGTGCAGAATTACAAGAGCAGCTGATGCGAATGTAAGTGATTCGCAGAATTGGCCTAAGAGAAGATTCATAAATAACATACCGGTTCTCCCTGCATGGAAAAGATGCGATGCACAAAATGATTATTCAATTCATCAACAGAGAAGTTGAGCCAACGAAAATTGAAAACTCGACACCGTCTTTCAACTTTCACCGTTTAGAAGGTTTTACTTTTATCCGTTGGCATCTATCTTTCTGCGCAGACCTTTTCTGCACGGCATCAAATACGTAACGAAGCAGAGATCGTAAACTATAAGACACACGACGCGCATTTATTTACCTTCTCGACTCGAAGACAACCAGGTAATGATTAGAAGAGACTTGGCGAGAGCACCATTACAATAACGACATGTCTACTTCAACGTTCTGAGAAAATGTTTTCTCTGGACTAGGTGACATGACAGTGAAGGAGACTCTCTAATGAAAAGGCTAACCAAGCTTCAAATTAAATTTCTGCGAGTCGCTTACACCTACGTCGCCGATTAAAATGCTAAGCGAGAGAATCGTCTCGCTGTGTTTCGGTTACGAAAATCTTATCCCGAAGGTAGCACAGCCGATAGGCAAGTAAAAGCGGGACATGTAGACGAAGATGAAATCCGTGTTGGATGGACTGCCTTGTCCGCGATCTTCTGAATATGTAACTCTTCGTGAGAACAAGACGATTCATGAGAAAGATATAGTGTGAAGATAGAGTGTTCGGAAGGCGTTCACATTTTTTTACGATGATAAATGATCTCTTCATCGACGTTCAAAACAAAATTATTGAAAGGGTGTGTATCATTTTGTCACATTTGAATTAGCAGAAGGAAGGGATAATCCGAAAATGCTAAAGAAAGATGGCGAGAAACGGCGGAAAGAAAAAAAATTAATCAGAATTAGAAAATACTTTTTTTATAAACTTGTAACCAATACTAGTAATCTAAATGGCGAGTCAAATTAACTTAGTCAAATTAACTTTTTATCACAAGTATAAGGCCATCGATCCTTCCATTTTTTTAAAAACTGTTTTATCTTAAAGAGCCATAAATAGGGAGATAATTAAAACGCTGCTACAATTAATCAATGTAGGAGTTTGACACTTATATCTTAGAATAGTTGAGTCATCCTAGAATGTCATCAGACCGAGTTAGGGTGAAAGTATATTGTGAGGCTGGCTTGCATCATGATTTGGGGATATGACCGGCATCTACGCATTACAAGACACTCATTAACACCGAGAAGAGTTGTTTCGTTTCAGTTAACCGAGCCGACAACGACGACGACGAGCATGTGTCAAATCGGGGCACGAGTCAATCAACGTCTCGCAGCGGCATCGTTAAGCATGGTCCCATCCTTTCCGTTAAATTCCATCCCGTCAGACCGTCCCTCTCGTTCTTTCGACTGTCACTCGTAACATTAACTACAGCTATCGTAACTGATACAAGAAAGATACCTTTCTCAAATTTCTAGAACTATTCGATTTGTGTAGCGATTTAAAATTATTTAAAGCAAAAAACTATATCACAATCGAATTTCAATAACATGGCTTCGGGATATAAATACTTTTTTTAAATTTGTAAATAAATGAAACCATAAAATTGAACTACTATATGAAAGAATTACTAGAAAAAAAGGCTATAATATATATTGTACTAAACTTCTTCACTGAAGGGGATTCAAATTCAAAGTCGAAACATTTGCAGTTAATTTCGATTAGTAAATATGTTGTAGTTTGTGCGAATTATATCTTATCACTTTACCAATATATTATTTATACATAACAATCATACAACACGAAGATTTATATAGACATTTTATTTGTATTCGAAAGAATAAATATCTATATCTTTGTTTTTTTTTACAATACATACACAAAAGACATGGAAGTTAATTAACAGAGATCATTTATATCAGTTTAAGAAATACAATTTCTAAAGAAAATGACAGAATTATACAGGAAATATTCTAAAGAAATTCTCTATCTTTCGTAATTCCGTCATTATCTCAGAACGCAATTTCCATCCATTCCCATCTCAAGCTCAATATTTTTAATCCAAATCGCTAGAAATAATTTAACAAAGGTAAGATAACTCGAACGGTCGCATAATGGACGGATAGCAACGGTAGAATCGTCGGCTAGATTAAAGAAATGAGAACGGATACAGATTGTATCGTGAAAACGCGCCGCTTCTCTATAACCGTAATAACCAGTTAAATGTTTTCGCGACCGAGTTCGCGGAGGTGAGGTGGAGAGAACGGAAGAGAATTGTGAGGAGAGGAGAAGGTGGACGTGGAGCGGGGTCGAAAACTAATATCGAACAAACCCGGCAGACCCCCGGCAATTGTGGTCGCGAAGAACGGCTCCGGCTACCGTGAGTCCCACGCCTGGAGAACTTTCGTCCGCGATGAGACCGCCAGTATTGGCAGCCGTGTCCACGAACTCGGACTCAATAATTTCGCAACCGGTAGGACTAATTTTGAATGCCATTAGTTAGCACACGCCGCCTGGGATGATCTGGCGCGACGGATTGTTATTTCGTTCATTCTTCCTCGCTACTTTGCTCTTCCCTTCCTTTTCCATGGCGTTCATTCTGCACGGCCAAGGGGGAACAGGGAGAGAAGAACCTCGCTACCACCCTTGAAATTATTCGTTCGCTTCCTCTTTGTTCACGGATTGATATCATGCTACTGCATTACCCCTTGCAAAAAAGTATAAGTGCAAATTAACTCTGGAAATATACACTGGAATTCAAAAGACTCCAATTATTCAACTCGCTTAACTCGTTCAATAAAAAAAAGTTTACAAATATGCTTTGCTGTCTTAAAGAATAAAATATAAAATAAAATATAAAAAAAACTGTGTGAAAATATTTGTAATAAATGGCGTAAAGTCAAAGCTATTTGAAGTTCAAAGAATTATAAATGATCCTAAAAAAGCTGAAACTAACATATTTCTAACATCTCTGCTTTTTTGTTTCTAAAATAAGTAACAATATGTATTCATAAATATATTTTAAAAAGTTGATAAAAATCTGTTCTACGATATTAAGAATTTCATAGAACAAAATTTCTATATATAAAATGTCTGCAACTAGAGAGATTAATTTTAACTTACTTGGAGGCATATCTTTTTTATTAGGATGTAGAAATATAATTTCATATAACGCATTATACATCTGATTTCAAGACCACCTCCTTCACTGCTTCTGCGCCATTCTCATCTTCCTTTATACAAATCTCATCTCGTCTTTCACTTCTTTTTTTGTATCCTTTTCTTAGCCGGCGCCTCTGATTGAATTGGTCATGATACGGACGACGATTTGTTTCGCAGCTATGCGCCGCGCACGTCCACGCACTGCCGGCTGCGAATTCCGCGGGATCGTTTGTATTAAGCATTTCCCAGCATCGACTGATTGATACATACGGTATTAGGTCAGCAAACGCATGGAGATCAAATTCTTTTGTTCTTCTTTATTGCGTATAAGTAAAATATACCTCGTCAATATACCTGAACGCATGTCGTCCGCAGTTATTTTGCGAGATAAAAAACCAGACAGTCGCAGCTTAAGATAGGTACCGTGGGAATATTTATTTTCATTTTTGACACAGTAGCAAGATACAGTTAATTTAGAAAATAAGCTACTTAATCTTAAAAGTTAAATAAGCATTTCATTTAATAAATTATTTAATTATTATATAATTAATTAAAAAAGAATTATAATGAAAGAAAGGAATTAAAATAATAAATTTAAGGGAACGTGTAATATTCTCTTATCACTCAAAAGAAAGAGAAATATCTTTTTATAGTAATGGCAATTATATAGATGACAGTTATATATGTTTCATATATAGAATTAATGTACACATAGTTCAATTAATTATTTTATTGTAACTATTACCTATATAACTGTCACTACCATGTTTTTTTCATTGAACATATAACATGGCGTGATAATTATCGATATTATTGCGATAAGTATTACATTAAAAGACAGCGGACATAAAGATGTTTTGAACATTTTTCAAGCGCCGAATAATGTGTTATTTGGTGATCAATGTGGCGTATCGACAGCGCGATCAGCAAGAGCCGACCAGTATCGCTGTGGCGCTCGTAGTCACTCACGTAGTCGTAGCTTTGATGTATACCGCACCGGTGCATTGTTGATGCATTATAATGCATACTCGCTAAGAAGCACGCGGGTATGTCGGTATTACGGCCTCGCGCGCGCCTCTCCCCAGCACCGGTTCGAGGTTCGATAATCAAAAGCGTCCTCCCCGCGCCCTCTCGAGTACAAGCCCGGTCAAGATTATATGAATAGAAAGGCGCAGTGATACGTGATGGGTGTATACAATTGAAAATTGTATTACGTAAAGAAGACAGGGCCGGCGGTGGCAGATAGAGAGAGAGAGAGAGAGAGAGAGAGAGAGAGAGAGAGAGAGAGAGAGAGAGAGAGAGG
>NW_017259437.1:1817072-1827996 GCF_001594045.1 Atta colombica
CGATGGTCCTACAATGAAAATTCGCCATTTCTTTCCGACCGTTTGCGACAATCCCATTCCCATCGACAGCAACGAGCTTGTTTATGTGAATGGGAATGACAATAAAACCGTTGTGCTCGGTATCTAGTATCGGTCATCGCGAATAGGCTGATTACTAGGCTGGACATTCTTTGAGGAGAATGTAATCTCGCGGGCATGTAGTCGCCCCGACGCGACATACTATGACGGAGGAAAACGAAGCGCTTGTAGTCTTCAATAAGGCGACATAATGTAAGAGGGACTCTTTTACGTAATAATATTGAATATTATTAATGACGCGGGTGTCAAACACTATGAACGATTGAGCCTTTCTTTAGCTTGCGCGTATGAATATGTGATGTATATGTATATGCGGTTCGCTGCAGCTCTAAGCGTACCCTCTTAAACGCTGTTAAAAAATTGTTTAAAACGCATCGTTCCAATCGATTGAACTGTTAGCTATATTGTTGATTGCTTATTAAACGATACGCTTAATTGATTGAAAGAATACCATTAAAATCATTTTTGCTTAATATTATTCGACGTCGTATCTTTCATTCGTTTTTCACATTGTAGGAAGTACTTATAACGCCATACATTTATATAAAATTTGCAGCTTTATCGTAGGAAGAGAGAAATTAAAAATATTGTCGTAATTTCGTTAACATTTCTCTGATATAAAAGCGATAATATATGTGCAAGAACAGCTTTAGATTGATCAACAACTGCTTCTTCAACGCACGGTGCGAAAATCTCAGTAATCACGCTCGGTGAAGTGATGCATAACGCCGTCCAATTAGTACGCGAGCGGCTTCTCTCGCAGAGATAGCGGAGTCCGTCGTTCACGAGCCCGCGTCTGCGAGAAAAGGAGAGGAGAGGAGAGGAGAAGAGAGGAGAGAAGAACGCAGAGGAGCGTGGTCAAGCTTCCGTGCTACACCGGCGCTATGCTCCCGCTGGCTCCTACTGGCTTCTGCTGGCGCTAGTCTGTAATTTGCGCGGTCGTGCCCCGAGGATCCACGGCGTCGTCGTCCTCCACCTTACCTTCATCGTCCTCCCGGAATGATATTCTTCTCTCTCTCTTTTTCTTTCTCCTCTCCTCGGGATAGGACGACGAGCGAGTTTGTACACTATTTGTGCCCCTGTTGTTGTCTGGTAGACGCCATCAGCCCCCGCATCGCCGCTATCACTCGCAATTACAACGCCCCTGGCCGTTTTTAATCTCGGATAACCGGCAAAAAATGTAATAACCTTTTTGCTGCTGCAAGTCGAGCATTACGCATGGTGGGCAATACGATGGTGGACCCACCACTCTCGGCCGGCGAGCCCCTCAGGCCCACGCGAGTCGAATTCTTGATACAAAATTGGGAACTCCGCCCCCGCATCCTGCGCCGACACAAGGAACGAGGATAACGATCAGCCTGTATGCAAATGTCTGGGGATCGCTCAGATTTCGTGAAGATTATTACACCAGTCGAGAGTCCGGGAGCCCCCGCTTCGGGAATTACATACACGAAAATGGGCCTTCCCTCGGAAGCTCTCCGCAAAAAAGCTCCATCGCAGTGACATTACCGCGAACCTATCCTAAGGAGCATTGAACAGTCGCTGACAAGTTTTTAACGAGGACACAGCTTGTTTTACTTGTCTCTTGCTCATTTCGTAATCAAGCAAATATCATTTGATCGGTCATTTGATGCTATTAAATGGCTGTTCGTATATGGGACAATCATTTTGTGTAGCAGTATTAACTCTTTGATAAGAGAGCTTTTTTCCAAAATCCTCTAGGCTAGAGAAACACTTGTTTAATGGTTGGTTTGTTTGCATTTTACAATATCTTGTAATTACATATGAAAGAGAAGACGGTTATTAAATAATCAAGTTGAGAAAAAACATGATATAAAAATAACAATATTAGGAAAAGTTTCGAACATGACATAAATATAAATAATATTATTGCAATAGATTAAAGTAGTGATAACTTCTCATATCTCACATCTGATAATAATCCGATATACGTTTATTGTTAATGCTTCATCTTAATACATGATATGCACGCCGTTTAAATTAAATATCATTATATATTTTCAATGATTTTGATGAGGAATTACAAATAAACAGAGTTGCTACAGATCTAGAAAACCGGGAAAAATCAGGGGAAAATGTAAAAAAGTCTGGAATTTTGAAATTTGTTCACAATTTCCTTAAATTGCTCTTATTCAAGATAATTGTTTTTTAATATTGTATCTGACGTTTATAATGAAATACATTCAAAACTTACATACTTTAATAAAATAATTAATATTTATATTTTATTCAGTATTTTATTTGATCGCTCTTTTTCGTAACTATTCTTTTTTCCAACACTAATTTATTTTTTATTTGAATTGCATCCAAAATAAATTTTAGTATGCTACTAAGCCTTTTTGCATTGTTTTTAATAATATAAGCTAGCTTCCCTACAACTCTTGACTTTAAATGTGTTAAAATTTACATATTTTATATGGGAAAGTTTTCCATTTTTATCTGGAAAACTTTGAAGTCAGGGAATTTTAAAATTTATTTTCTGTGGCAACTCTGATAAGGGAAAAATTAAATAAAACTGACAGTTAAAATTAATTAAAAATTCTTTAATCAAAAGATAAAAAACACAACCGATTCGACATTGCAGCGAGGCATCCAATTCCAAATAGAGAGAGTAAGAGGTTTTTGTTTAAAATTATTAAACTAAGTTTATATCAAGAATTAATAATATATAAATACAATTATTGTAATTTAAAGCCAAATAACTAGAGTATTTTCTAAACAAAGATTTCTATTAATTAATGTAATTTTTTTCTTACTCTCTAAAATTTTTAGAATAAGATTCCAAAGAATTTAGAGAGTAGATTTTATAATTTCTTTCTCTCCCCTATAGATTATATTGTATGATTAATTTTTCTATATTTGCCAATAAATTTTATAGATCTAATCTTTTAAAGTCGTGTAACGCGTTTAATTCGCAAGCAATTTATTTTGTTCGGATATGCTATTTTGAGACACAATAAATATCCGCGAGCTTTGGTCTTGAGATAGTGATATTTTTCCATCGCATCTCCGCCGTCATTGTCTCTGACACTCCTGCTATTCCTGAATCACAAGTTCGCATTAAGCGGAGTGTGTAACAGGAGTCAGCGCGGGCGGAGGCGTTATTGTCGCTCCTTTCCTTCGTTTCTACAATTGCGTCATAACGCACGAATGACAACGGCCTCGTAGCTCGTAAGGATAGAAAGCATACAAATCGAATCGCCAACGATCATTTGTCAAATGAGAACGTCCGCAACGAACGCAGAGCGTTGGCGCGAGCGGCTATCGCACTTAAGAGACCGCGGATTACCGAACAGGAACATGTAGAAGCGAACGAGAAGAAGTAGAAGTAGGAAGAAGAGGAACAGGAGAAAAGGAGGAGAAAAAAGAGAAGGAGAAGGAGGAGGAGGGGGAGGAGTGCGAATAGTAATGCTGGTGGTAGAAGAAGACGGTAAAGTCTCCTTGCACCTACCGTATCTCGCCTGGGAGAGTGATATTTCTATCGTCGATATTGAAGCAGGAACGTGTTAACAATCCTCGCCTCGGCGTTCAGCGATTGATGGCCGTGGAAAGCAGGATTTATTAATCTCGACTATTATCACTGTCCGCCGTGTGGCGCGATTCTATCGACATTTGAGTCAGGTGCAAATAATGATAGGCGATATTTTCGTAAGGATTTGTCTTTCTGGTTATCATCATGTTTTCCAGATAGTTATGTTCTTATGTAAATATCATTTATTATTCACTGTTTTTTCTTGCGCCTTTTTCTTATGCAAAATTCGCAAAATTCCACAAAATTCAAATCATCTTTTTCCCAACACCTTTTTATTTATTTCATAAACGACTAAACATGTGTTATTTAAATAACGATGGAGATGATAAAAAGTTATTTATTGTGTACATTAAGATTAGTATTATTATTATTATTTATTATTATTAAGATTATTATTAAGATTATAATTAGAGGTTTTGTATAAATAATCATACAAAAGAGTTTATTTTCGATTTAATAGATATTGCAAAAAATTGTTTCTGCATTCAATGAATAAATGAATTTGACACAATGCAAGGGATATATTATATTTGGCGAGATAGAGAGATTTTGTATTATTCACGCAGTTGCGCAATTATGACACGCGAGCAGTTACTTTCATCGCCGCAAACGCGCGATCACGGTTGAGAAAGATTAAAGGAATCGAGAGGGAAGAGAGATGTCGATGCGTGGATTGCTTTATTAAATTTTGCGCAATGCAAACGATTTTCTAGCAGTGCATGAACCGATGTCCCATCAATAAATCACGTGGTAGAATGACATCGGCACGACAGTTCCATTGGTATCTTTGATTCTTCAGTGTCCATCATTCTTTTGCACCCTTCTCAATCCCTCGGGTATATTCTCATTTTTGGATCACCTTTGATCTTGTCATATCTAAGTGCAGAACTGAATTATACTCTGAATGGTTTATACATTCCATTGTGAGATTAAAAAAGAACTTTTAGAGGTATAACAACAATAATGTACATATCTCTAAAATTCTAATAAAATATTTTTCAAAAGGTACAAATTTTTCTGTTTTTCTTTTATATATTTATGACATCTTTCGTATCTTATTTTTTTTTTTTAATATTATATGTCATATAAGTATTTTTGAAGATATGAGAATTGATAAATAAAAAATTTAAATCGGTTGTCTATAACAAATCTTTTGCTTTTATGCTTTTTCTTCGCAGGCAGTTAAATCGTGCATCATTTACTTGCATAAATACATTCTAACATGACCAACGGGTGATTGAGTGAGAACACAAACACGTCGACTGAGGCATTAATTTAAAAAGCGAGCTTCGAAATTCCGATGGATGGGAGAGCCGCCACCCACGATGCGATGGTCGGATTTTCGCTGGGATAATGCATTCCGCGCGCGTAAACTATAATATAAGGATTGAGCAAATTATCCCTATACACGCGTAAAATAAGATATACAAAGGTCATGTTACGATAATGTTTATTCTTTCGAATCATTAAGAAATCGATGGTGCACCGCGTGGCTTCACGGTACATTAAAATCGAGCGCACATTGCCCGTTCAGTGAGAACGAGGCAGAAAACGTGCACGTAATGTTACAACGCGTGCATTGTATCTCATCGAAATTAATTCGATGCCAAACCTTCCTTCATATGTAAAGTTCTTCGCTAATGTAAGCTCAACTCTATGTATTAAAGATATTTCCGTATAAAGATAAAAAAAATAGACGTAGATCGGAATGTGATCGCTCAAGTATCACACGCTTAGTATTCTAAAAAAAATATCAGATGCGATTAATCACAACGCCCGAAAATTAGATTTCTGCTAGGACTCGATAAGATCCGGCGCGCATCATCAGGGATCTCGACAGCCACTTTATCCCGATCGACGTGCTGGCTCGTTGAGCACTGGAAACGTCTATCAGGAAACGTCGAAACGGGCCGAGGGATTGGTCAGTCGCGGGGGTGGAAATATCCCGCGGGCCACTTCGAGCGAGTCCGGTGTATACACAAGGTTACGATATTTCCGTGTGTATGAGGCTCGAGTGGCTCGCGGTAGAATGATTGATAATCGATCGTGCCGAACTGGCTGGAGTCTCGTGCATCCAACGAAGATGAATTCGTTCTGCGCCGAGGCCTAATTGTGCACAGTCAGTGGTCCACCATCAGTGGACTCTGTACCGGGTTAAAGCACATCCGCACCTACGCCGACCAAGCGAAAAACGAAGAGCGCGAGCAGAAAGCAAAGAATAAGAGGGAGAAAGAGAGAGAAAAGATATGAATCCGGAGGACGAAGTTGGAGTATCGGAGAGGAGAGGAGAGAGAGAGAGAGAGAGAGAGAGAGAGAGAGAGAGAGAGAGAGACGAGGAGGAAGAACAGGTCGGCGATAGAGGAAGGAAGAGACGGAGAAAAGGGATATGAGAAAGGCGGCAGCACCGGCTCGTGCGTGGCTAACTAACCCGCGTTGACCCCCTATCGATATTTCCACCTGGAGTTCGACCCCTGAGAATTCTATTTTTTCGCGCGCGAATACATTGCGAGCGAACGAACGAGCGAACGAGCGAGTCAGCTTATGAGTTCTTCCGAGGAGCAGCACTGAAATTCTTTCTTCCGAGACTCTGACTCTCTACCTCGACTATGGTTCGATATCCATGCGCAAGCGAGCGAACGAGCGAGGCGCATAAAACCCCGCGGGGTTAATGCACCGCTATAAATATAACGCCGTTGAGCCGTGCTTTGCGCGAAATTAATTACGTAACGTATTTACGCCGATGCGGTGCCGTTAGGCGTGATCGAGGACCCCGTGTGGCGAAAATGAGACGAGTCCGCACCGCACGGAGATAATGAATTATCAGTCGCTCGGCTGGTCGCGCGATCGCACCGTACCGCAACAAATTGCACGCGTTACCTTATTCTCGCGGGTCTTATGACGCACTCTTTAGGAGTATCTAAACATCAGTCTTTGAGTACTTCCAGGTCGTAAACCTTTGCGCTCATAATCGCGAATGCGGTAATGAACTTATCATAAAATTGCAGATATAATAACTTAGAAGATTAAAAGGAAAAGTATTATAACTTTATTTTGGAGCATTTTTAATCATAACTATTTTCTTAATGCTGTCAAATATTGCTCTTTAAAAGGTACAATTAGTTACTAATACAATTAGTTAACTAATTAATTCTAATTCTATCATTTTTATATTTATTTAGTATCTTGTAGTGAAATGACGAGAATCTTTCAAAAAGAAAACTTATATAATTATACTTTTCATGTATATTTTTTTTCGAAAAGACATTAAAACTAGCCTAACCTAAAAATATTATTATTTAGATTTTTTTCTAAATCTAAATCTAAATAAAAAGATATTGCATCGTTGCAGTTGTAGTACGTATCGTACTCTTTGGTTATAATTTTTTTTCTCTAGAAAATAGGAAACTTTAATAATTTTTTAAAGATCAAAATTTCCCCAAGTCTTATTTACGAGTTTTCCCGACTGATATTCTTTCAATTTTCAACAATTTTACTTATTATACTAAGACCGGCTATTTAGAATAGATAAAAAGACAAATGTAGGACAAATGTAACGTCGAGAGAGCTAAGCTTATTTGGGCAACAAAATCGATCCATTAGTAAACTCGTTATGTCAAGCGTATACTTTCTACACCTTATTTATTACAAACTCTTTTTTAATTTGACATTATAGAGTACATCATAAATTTCTTTCCAAAAATTTCTCCTTTGACCTAATATATTTCAAATATTGGCTTATTCAAAAGCAAGCAACGAAGTAGATTTTTTAATCAAATGATAAATTATAAACGGAACCATATCGGTATAAGTTATGAGTCAAATAGAAATGAGGGCATTTCAATCACATTTTATTAAATACAGGGACTGAGTTGCCAACCTTAACCGGTTCAGTTGATGACTTTGACTGCGCGACACGTGATGATCGATAACCGTACTATTAAATCATCGATAGATCAGCCACTTGCGTTTAGAGAGAGAAAGGATTCATTTGCTATGGTGGTCGACTCATTATACGAAGAACGTTTTATGTTCTGCGTTCGCGTGTCGTACTATTTTTCATTTTGCTAGCTACTTTCAAATCTATGACGATCCGAAGGATGATATTTAGGTCAAAAAAATTTCGCAAGGCGTCATATAATCTAATCTCTAGCGAAATATTTAATAAGATATTTTGCATTTTGCATAACTTTCCTTATTTGCATTTTCTCTCATTGCACGGTTATAACGCGAAATTCACTGTTGACAAGTTTATTAGAGAGAGTTCCTGTACAACAGAATTGTGCGTTTTAGATTATGTTGCTGGGACACACTCGTACACGCACTCGCTGTGAGAGAAGAAGAATCGCGCGGATTCTCTCTCCCGTTAAAGGTCGCGCATCCTCCGTTCGGACACGTTATAAGTATTTTAGCACGCTGTTTGCGGTTTCTACGGGCACGGCTTACTTACGACCGCGGCGATCTCGCCTATTGACGGCTGATTAGTTTATGGTGATAAGACTTCAGTCGGGTTGCGCTACGCGGAGCGAGCAACGGGACCTCGCTGCGAGACAAACGGCGATTGCATGCCCGCGGGTGAACGATGTGTAACGAAGTAGCCAACTATGCATCAATCGTCGTAAAAGCATCGGCGTGATCTCTCACGTCGGAAAGTCAATCTCTTCTGGCGTAATCTTCGATAATAGACGTCGATTCGTTTGTGCGACGAGCAGGCCAAAGCAAATCTCACCAGCACCGTTACGCGCAATGTGAACCTGGATCTGGAAATCATATATTCATATCCCCAATGTGTCGTAGTGAGACCAGCGATTGATTGAAAGAAAAGAGGCAGAAAAAAAGAAAAAGACGTCATTGACTGATTTCTAGTGGAAAAAGTCAGCCGTATCGTCGGTCAGTATTAGCGTTAACCGACGACCATGTCGGCGCGAATGCAAATTTCAATTGTTAATCAGACCGCACCAGCAGGCAGCCTTTGTCGCTTCTGAAAATCACCGCAGGGTTTCGCGGCTCGCGCCAATTTCGCCTTTCATCGTGATTGCTTCCTTGTACGGTGCCGACTACCACGAGAGTGGTGCCCATGCGGTGAAACTTAAATTAAAATCCCCGTCGATGTCAGCTGATAATGATAACGAACCACGTCGGAGGTGTTAATAGCTTGACAGGCGTGGATCATCGATTTCGCAGTGACAGAAGCTCCATCGACTGTTTGCGGAAGGAGGCTTGTAGTTAATCAGAATCCTTTCATCTCATGCGCATTCGCTACGGCCCTAAGACTCCCGAAGCTTAGACTACGCCACAGTCGCCACACATAATGTGTAATTTCTTTTGTTTCCTGAGAAACGAATTTTTTCATTCATTTTATGTAAAATATTAAAACTGGATTTAGATTCATTCAATAATTTTTAATAAAGACCAGATGGAAAGACAATTTGGTTAACATATTTAAAAGTTTAGATACAGATCTGAAAATATCTTTATTAGATCAGAATACTTAATGTGCAGGAAATTTAAGCATGATGAGCAATGAAAAACTTTTTAATATTTTAACAATCAACTTGAACGTTCTATATAATTATTTTGATGATTTACAACAATTATTTTCAGACCTGTATTTATAGCTAAATTTTTAAATATCTACTTTAGCAAAATCGTTTTTTGTCGTACATTTAAATAAAATTGAAGATTTTTCTGGCGTCAGTTATTTTATTTTGCTAAAAATAATAGAAAATAAAAATAATTCCGACCAATTTAATAAAATGAAGCTAAATATTCTAAAAGCAATTAGGTAGAAAACGAATGTAAATGTATCATTTCGAAGAAAATAGCTCGCTAAAGTAATTTCTCGGCGAAACCGATCATGCATATCTTTCTTTCACAATAAATGTACTTTCCACGGAACTTTTGGTCGCTGACGCCTCAAACCCAAACAAGATACACAAATGCCGTGTGTATAAGCGAATTCACATAATTCGCTCGCGGCACAGCGGCGTTCATGCCAAAATAAATCAACGGTTCGGCGTATGAAAAATAGCCCCGCGGCGTCGTAGGTGTATATATTCGGGTCGCGAAGGCGAACGATCCTAACAAATTGGTCCCGAAGCAAATGAGCCCCACGATGCCGATTTATTATTATCTATTTACGATGCGCCTTAAATCACGCGTACTCGAGAGCCGTTGGCATCTCACCGGAGAAATCGTGAAGAGAACCGAGAGAATAACAAGAAGCAAATAATATAATCCGAGGCGCATTACGAATCATTTAACCACCCTATGAACCTCGTAACTCTGAATAAAGTGTAGCAATATGTGCCAAGTATTATTCCTTCATCTCGGGCGCAAAGCGTGCAACCTTCTGCCGTTAATGTCTATTCGTTTTCTCTTCACATCGGGAAAAGATCTGCGAAATCATTAGTGATATCTTTTGAGATATAATAATAATTTATTTCATGAACTTTTTTATAGAAAAGAAATAGAATAAAGTATTTTATTACTTTAAACGTTATCGTATCAATTTCATGTGCAAGTAAACGAGGTTATTGAGTATTAAGCTTCAACGATTATCAAGACAGCTTCAATCTGTCATGCTAAAAGCTAGAATAAGCGGGACTAACTTAAAAACTTAATTCATTATATATATTAATCTGAATTCCCTAGTGGTCAGTATTATAACAGAAAGCGATAAGATAGATAAGTGATTTTAATTTTTGAATAATTTTGTATTTATAAAGCTTTAGATAAATATATATTTTATTATTAAAATGAAATATATAAAAATCTTGTGTTACATTAATTAATTGCAAGAGTGGCCTATTTTCTCATATCAATAAAAATACTGTATCATTCAATATTGATATCATTCTAAGATTAAAAAAATAACAATTGTGCAAATATGTCACTGAAAGTTGCATTTTGTATATGTGTAGTGGTATATTTTAAACGCATTCTTATTGATCTCCTAAAAAATTTGTAATACGAAAAAATATTTCTCAGATTCATCGCGACGCACAATGTGTGGAGGCATTGTGAATATAGTGTAGGCATCATTTTCATAGAGCATCAAGATGGCGGTGTAAATGCAAAGCACGCTTCATATTTGCCAAACAATGGGCAAAAAATGCAAGAGCACCGATGAGTCCCAGTTTTATGATCGCAAACGTACAATCCCCGGTCGCGCACAGTTTTGGCCTCGGTGACGTATATTCTGGCGAGCGGCGAAGGATCGGTATACCTATCGGTGACGTATTGACAGACGTGAACAAATGACACGACGCAGCTGGGGGGGGGGGGGGGGGGGCT
>NW_017259437.1:1828096-1840111 GCF_001594045.1 Atta colombica
CAAAGCAGAGAAGGTCCGGCTGTATATCGCGACCTGGCCATAGAATATTATCATATTATGCTCGTTTGTAACTACAAATTGAGTTACCCCCGCGCAAACCCCGCGGCAGTCCGCTGCGATCTACGTGTGGACCACTCTCATTGTCAGATACGCATCTCGAGGAAGGTCGGCGAACGTCAATCCGCGAACGATACCTTCCTCATGCGATGGATTCTCAACACGCGTTGGAAACAGGTCGACCGGCAGTCGCCGGCGGGTGGTCGGTGGATTCCCAAACCAGCCTTGCAAGTATGCAAGTATATTTTTTAAGGTTCGCGTGAAGTTTCAACACGATATTCTCTGACATAATTGGAATGGAAGTTCCATGCGGTTCCTACAAGGCATACAAGGCGTGAGTTTTTCGCGTAATCAATATGCGTAACAAATTTCATTTTTAAGACTAACAGCAGTTAATAGATCAGAAATTTTTATATAATTATGATATCTCGACGGAAAGTCAACGTCACACAACTTAGTAACATGCATACGTAAGTTATATCTACTCTACGCTCAATCTGAGTCACGTCAGATATCTGCGTTAGATCTCTCGCTGACTAAATAATGTGGGCCAGACAGGCACGTTTAGCGCAGATGTAGATTACGAATATGCGTCATAATAGTGCCTACACTTCCGAAGGTGTGTGCGTGCTTGAATGAATTACACTTCCGCGTTCGAAGAAACCTCGCGTATACAACAAAATCGAAGTTACATTATTTCAAATTTATGTGTGCGAATTTACGTGACGCGTTCAATAGCGTAGCATTGCATTAAGGAGCATTACGTAACACGGACAAAGGTCGGTCCGCTTGGTTCCTGTATGAGATTACGTAACCGTTATAATAAGCCCGCGAATAAATAGTAATAAAAAATGGTGCGAGAACGAGAGAGGCTTCACAGAGACGCTCGTCCGGTACTAAATCCAGCTCGTTCCCGGCAGATGAGTAATCCTTGATTTGACGCGACAGCCGTGAAGAAACTGTTATACATTGTTCCTTGATCATGGATGTAAGCGACGTGGGCGATTCCTGCCGTTGTATTTATACTCATACATGCATCATGCCTCGTTATGTTTATGGGTCGAAACACTCTGACGACTCTCACGAAATTTTCATACCACTATGCTTGTCTCGAAGACCGTCGCTACTTTGTTTGTTTCGTTGAAAAAATTTTATGCTTCGAAAAGCACGCCCGTAAACGTCTCCTTTTGTTTATCGGCGTTTCGTATCGAGGAAATAATTTATCGTTGATACAACGGTTCTCTTTCTTTCTCACACCGACAAATAAAACTGACCGAGATAAGGATAATCATTAAGAATTGACGTAACACGACATTTTATGGCCAATATTTTTCAGTATATGAATTGGATCCGTTAATGATTGCTTATTTGTCCGCGCAACTTTTACACATGTTTATTATTACATTTATATTTATCCGTTGACTAAAACGAACCATTCAAATGTGGTAATTAGAAGTGTCAGAATATTCTAAAACTATTTCCAAAAACTTATTTTGTCGTCATCATTGATTATTTCTGACAGTTTCCACAGAAGTAACAAGTTGTAATAACATTCACAATACAGACCGTACAACAGAGTTTGCAATTTTGTCAAAATGCTACAAAAAAGAAGGATGTATACTGCAAAAAAATTACATGTAAAATGACAATAATTATAGTAGATAGTTTTGAAATCCACTATTAAAAGTATATATTTACATATAACATAAAGCTACAAATAAAATATTTCTTACTTGTGTTGTGCAAAAAATGTTACATTGAAACTACTGTATAAATCCAATGGGAATCTACGATGCCAATTAAGAGTTAACAAAATTGCTGCGTACTCAGACTTTATTATAGAGTCTCTAGTTCACAATACATCAGAATTGAGGTTTTGTTTAAAATAAAGTATTCGTATGATGAAGCCTCAACCATCTGCAACGTCTACATAGCTATTCGTAAGCATTGATCTGCGAGTTGGAGAAGAAACAGTCATTCAATGCTCCAACAGCGTGCGAGACAACGGCCGGGGCGGCAAATTGCTCGCAATATGTCGCGACACTCCTTCGCTATTTCCGATATCATCCACGCGCAATGTTTCGCGTTGAATTAGCATAAATCATCGTGGGAGGACAATAAAGAGAGTGCGTCCAACGCGCCGCGAGGAGATTCGCGCTGGGCCGCATTTTACCGCAGCGTACGATGTCGCGACTGCTGCATGCGCAGCATTCGAAAAGACTTGCATCTGTATGCGGTTGCGCAAGGATCCGGCGGTAGCTTCTTTCACTGGTGGTGCATACTCGTTTCCGCTGGCCATTTAGGGCCGGCGGGGGTTGACGGAGGTCGTGTTCCAATTACTCAACACACGAGGGCACCCACCTTCGTCTCCACCTTCACTGCCACCTCCATCCGAGAGACGTCGTTGCTGCCTTTGCTCATCGAGGATGCAACGGTCGGAAAGACGACAATTGGTCGGTGGGAGGACAAACGATCGTTTACCTACGTGCGCGTCGCTTCGTTGACTCGAGTTCGTTCATATTACGTTATATTTCGCCATCGCTTCTTCATAAGGATCCAACTTACACACCAAGTCCGGTCAGCCTCACAAATATAATTTGATATCGTGATCCGCTTCGTTTCTCGCGCGCTCCACCGAGGCGTGGAAACTCATATCCACGCGCTCGCTCGGGCATACTTGTCAATTAGCAGGATTTAAATTGCCCGGTGTGTCTGGATCCTTATGCAAGGCGTGTTTCGCACGGCTCGAGAAGATAATTAGTTGTAATTAAATAACAATTTATAAAATTTATTATTTCACGCAGATCACATTACATATAAGCAAACAATTTAATTAAATGCTTGCGTCAATTGTTTACGTGACAAGACAAAAAATGGAACTTTTCTGATTAATTTGTAATTACGCAATGTAAAGAGATATAAAAAGATTCTATTATCCTACTTTAATAACGTTACGCAATTTTATTGAATTTAATCAATCAGTCCGTCAAGCGGAATTCATGAAACGTTCTATGAATTCTGATGTCCCGTTTCGAGATGCACGTCGAGAAATAATTAAAAGCGTCACACCCACGTGCGATCTGCCTCGAAAGACTTATATAAACCGCGCGCACGCGCGCGCGCGTTCGGAACTCGCAGCATGATTCACACTCGCGCCCTTTCGCTCGTCACCTATCAATTAAGAGATCGAGCGCGTTCGCGTTCACGTCGCGTTCAGCGCGGCGAGCGAAAGTACCGTGCAGGAAGTATTACTTACATGCTCGACGAGGCGGGCAGCAGCCGCTTTGGAGATAGCGGAAACTTACGAGCTGGTTCTCGCCTTATCGCCTACGCCCCCGCACAGATCTGATACGATCGACCGGCCGCTGCCGATATCGATCGTGTGACATGCGCGGCGTTCTGCATTGTATAAATGATACTTAATTTATCTACTTGCTTACGCGGCTTGAGTCTGCAGATATATGCGCTGAACATCGGATAATTGTCACACCACGTCCACGCGTTTCCTTCACAAGGTACGCACCCACGCGTCAGAACTTTGTTTTGATTTCGCCGCAACTGGCTGCATTATGAGATCTAATACCGCTAATATCGAAGTTCGAAGAGTTAGTCACCCGTGCAAGCGTGAGAGAATAGACGCGAACTGCCGCGTTACTTCGTCGCCGATTCTCGCGAGTTCACGCATATGAATCACCCGACGGCGCCTCGCGCTCAATCGGATTTCCGGCGTCGATTCCCGCGATTGCACGTGAAATCATGCTGGGAAAAATATTGGAGAAGGTGCGAGATAGCAAAATAGGAAAAAGATTGATTCTTATGATATTGATTATAGAAGATAGTCGAAACAATATGTAGTATAATCAATATAATCACTAATAAGATGATTATTACATCATATATTGTAAATATGATACGGAAGTCAGTGAGATTTCACGATGGATCTTCTTAGATCAGATACTGAAACGCATCTTATTGGTAATCAAACTGACGTATCATGCATCGTGTATCAATCTTCTGTAGACTACGGTATATAATATTGCTATAGCTTATATTACTGAAGCTACTTTATCGTAACTCTCATGACGAATTATAGACTCGCTAAATGCGAAACAATCCGGACCTAGATGCAACTTGTTTGCTGCTATCACTTATGGAAGAAAAAGATTGGCAGCACACGATGCACTTGGTGGCACGAAACATATATGTGTACATATATATAACCGTGCATACAAATATATAATATACGCGTATAGACATAGTACCTTCTTGCCAGAAGCAGTTACACTGATTGCCGTGTTTTCAAACTCGAAAGAACTCCTCCCGGCCCCGTCCGTGGGAACCCACCGAGTCTGCAGACATGGTACGGACTATGTACGTTTGTACGTATGAGTAGACGAGTGTGGTCAATGGAAGGAAGAGCAAGACGAGAACAAGAGAGAGAGAGAGAGGTAGCCGAGGGAAAGGGAGCAAGAAGACCAGGGAAAGAATGAGAAAGGGAGTCACTCCGGGCAGCTCATCACTCGCGAATTAACCCGCCGCTTCCAGTACCATTTCTTCCACTTGCAGCATCAAGTGCGGCAGATTCGATCTCTGATGAGAGTTTACGAGCACCTAGCGTAGCTTTAAACGGTAACGAATGGACAGATCACGAGCATCGAGGCAGACTCGTCCGACAATTCTGGAAAATCAGAATGGTCGGCGATTGGTAACCGACGATTCATAGCTATCGTCTCTCATCTCGACTTTCTTACGGCTAAGGAGTATCGCTCCGACACTCGACAGAGTGTCGGGAGAAATCTAAAAACGCACGACTCGCCGCGCAACTGTAATGATTGAAGGAAGTAGAATCTCGAGAACTCTCTGTATATTCCAAGACGCGCGCCTCTTGTCGGCGACGTGAAATCAATGCTTACATGCGCGTTAAGCTTGATGAAAACGCCGAGGTCGATAAGTTGATCGGAAATCTGACCGATACCGCGGTGTCACAAACACGCAAGAAGTTCACGATGCAGATCGGAGATAAGGGTGAAAACAACGTTGACGTATTTATGCATGACATATTTATGCACGTCGGTCATCAAGCTCGTACACGCACTTTTCCGTAGATCGGCGCAGATATATGCGTATCCATGCACATGTATCAGCGTCGTACCTACTGTGATGGCGTTACCCTTTTGAACGATCCTCAGCTTTTTATCTGGAGATTCCATTGTCTCGCATCTTCGCCAAAAACACGTCGAATATATGCGTCGGCATAATTTTTCAATTTGCTAGACCCGCTCCGAGATTTCTATCTACTCTCCAAGTTCTCGTTCGGGGTTGCTTCCTTGAGGTGGCGGGTGACCGAGGTAAGGGACGTGGTAGAAACGATATAGAAGAAAGAGAAGGATATAGAGAAAAGATCAAGGAAGAAAAATGAGTATGTGGGAAGGGTAGTCAATTCCTTCGTACGTGACCTTTCGCACGAGAGGACAGGAGCCCTTCGCGAGGTATCTCGCAAGCTTGCCATAACCATAACTTTCCCTGCACGGACTTGTATGCATTGGTTCCCCCCCCCCTTCCCCCGATGCTCATGGAATCTTAAAATTCCTCGTCAATGATCCTTTCCGTGGAGTTTCGAAACGCGTGACTTATTCGGATGATTGACGACGTTAACTAGCATCGACGTGTCCTTACATCCATAAAGCAAGGCCAACAGATGACAATCGTATAAACTGCAAATCGCAAATAATTATCATTAATAATAATTATCATTAATGCGCCTATAAAGCAGCGGAAAGAAGCCGGACATTAATAAGGGCCGTTCAAACGCACGCGACTGTTAGCACGAGAGAGGTTACAACTTCTCTACCGTGGATGATCGCCTCGAACCGTGCTTGAACCACATCAGTTTTCTCGTGACCCTACGGGTTCGAGAGAAGTTTCCCTGCGCGTGCAACAAACACTCTTACCCTTTATGCTATTTTATATGACTGCGTGTCGCCAACAAAATATCCATGCGATATTGTCACCGAACCGATAGGTGTAAGGCGCGATTGTCCCTTCGTGATTCCGTGTGCGCGGTGAGAAAAGATTACGATTTTCGTCGTTCTCTCCGCCCTTTGAATTTCTCTTTTTCTTTCTTACTTACTTTAATTCTCTCTCTTTCTCTCTCTCATACACATACTCATTTTTTTCGTGTGTATCCTTCGGGCGAGGTCCTCCACTCATCCTGAGAACCGGCGCGGGCGGAAGACCGCGGTGCTCAAAATTGATGTTGTACTACGAAAGATTCTAAACAATTGTAGGAATGTAATAAATGATCCTTTTCGTGAACTCGCTAAACAGGTGGAAAATTTGTGGTAGACAGATCGGAAATTGCTCAGCCTCCTTCCTCGATAAAGATTTTATTAGCATAGAGTAATTTGCGAGCGAAAACTCGAGACGTTGAGAACCATCTTGGTGTGTCTGCGACCTATGACCCTTCGCCCACACGAGGACGCCATGCACCGCAACGCGATGTAACGCGATGCAACGCGATGCAACGCAGGCCAGGCCAGGGGCTAGTGGGAGGGCGGGTGCTCGTAGGGCCCGGCAACGGAGCCCGCGGGGATCCGGGGGTGCCCTCGGTCACCGAGCCTGAGCAGGCAAGCCGATCGCGCGCACATCGCTTCGCGCAACCTGCAAACTCGTACCAACGGCAAAAATGCTCTCCCTCGCGCGAGACACTCCCGCGTACGTATCTTAGCCGGCAGGCTTTACCCTAAAGCTTGCCTTAGCCGCTACGCCTATCTACTATGAGAGAATTTAACTGTGATCTGAACATGGATGTAAGTTTAAACGTACAGTTATTACTTGTTTAAGATGTGTTCTTCGAATTTTATCGACAGGTAATTCTATACAAAATACTACATGCGTACCTAACATAGTAGTAATTCATTTTTATTGATAATTTTGTATGAGACGCGTAAGACTTTCAAAGCTGTTAAAGTTAAGCTTCAAATTATAAAAATAAACTGCAAAAAGTGTAAGTAATAAGCGAGTGCGTTTATGAAGATGCTGTGATTTGTGAAAATTAAGTAAAAATTATTAAGTAAAAATTTAACGTCGGTAAAGCTAGAGGATAAATTCGTTTCAATAATCAATACGTTTCATATAAGATCGTTCGATACTGATTTATCCTAAGAAATATTTACATACGCTTTATAGAGTATGTAGTGATAAATAAATGATAATGCGATAAAATGTGATCTTAATTCGACCGTCCGTAACATATCAGCAATCAGTAATTTACAATGTATCTGTCAATTCGATAAGATCGGTGTTCGATTAAAGGACAAATAGGCTCGCCACAATAGTCTGTTATCAGGAACCAGTTCTGCTCACGTTCTTGCAGAACGCAAAGGAGTTTAATGCTGGATCATTCCGTCGTAGGTCAACTGAACTCGTCCAACGACGAAACGAGCGTGACAACTTTGTCATAAAGATGGCAGACTAACGACGGTGTAACTGGAGATGTAAGCTGTAAACCCGGCACCAGAAGAGCATCATTAAGCATAACCATAATTCATCATTTTATTGCAGATTTATCGTTAACTTTTTTGATGATAAAAAAAAACTGAATTGAAAGCAGGAAGAAATTATTGTCGGAATTTATAGAAATAATTTAAAATGTTTTTAAAATATACATAAAATATATTAAATCTTATGTATTTTAAAATTATTTGCGAAAACATTTCGAATAACGCAATAGTTAACAATATTTAATTTCTTTCAGCTTTCGATCAAGTTTTTAATTTTTATCAAAAATGTAAACGAATTAATTTTAATCCTTTCTAATTCTATATGTACATCAAATTTGAAGACATCCGTTGAAATTATTTTTTTCTATCGACATTATGAGATATTGAGATCAGATGTACATAATAACGTTCATGTATGTTTATTATTAAAACAATAGTCAAAATTAAAAAAAAATTAATTTAGTATGAATTATTTACTTCGGTTTAACTTATTGTTTGTTTTTTTCTTAGAATAAGAAAAAGAGTAAATTGAAAATTAAAGTTAACTTTACATTGATGAAACCGGACCTTAATGATTCTGGCAGAAAAGAGACGATATCCTAAGAAAGCTTTGTTAAAAAATATATGACGATTCTTTTGAGAATAAATTTTGTCTTTTGAGAGTAAATTTTTGTCGAGTTAATATTGCAAGCATGAGTTGTTTTCTCGCCTGGTCTTCGGGATACGAAACCTATTGTTGGGCCCGCACGACCAAGAGCAACCTGGCCACGACTCGCACTTTCTATTCGGTGGTCGATTGTCGCTCGTGCCGCGTTTTCCCTGGAGCAAGCGGAGCAGAAGCGAGATATCGCGGCGCTTATTAGAGCCTACTTTGGAATCGGGAGGTTGATGGCGTGTTCGTCGCGAGATCAGCCACGAAGCCAATCCGAATTGCAGAGGGATATTCCTCGTCGAGCAACACCGATATTATAGGCTGCGCGAAATATGCCGAGTCGCCACGATTCGTGCCACGATGAATGATACGCCACGGCGACGTGCTCTGGTGGTGATGATACCGCCAGCCGGAAACGGCCTCTTGGTACTTGTCCCGCGGCACAAACAATCGATTGTACCCAAGCTGCTACGATTTACGTAACGAATCGACGCGGAAGTCAGCCGCGTCGCGAGAGGTTATCGTTGTTATGCCCGCGCTTCCCGCTGAAAGCGGCCCAGCGAAATTGTATTATCCAACGAGTTATCTTATTGAGCCATCGAGTTTGTGCAAATGACGCGCTGCGACATAACAAAGTCACGTCCTCGTGACAGGTGAAAGCTCAGGTGGAGATATAAATCTCATTGTCTTCTAATTCCATCGCAAAAATATCCATAATATAAAAATTATAATTAATCTTCTGCGTTATAATCTTAAATAAAATAATAGTGTTGTTACTTTTTTGAATGAAATACAATATTATTAAAGCATTCGGTATTTAATTATAATGCTTTTCATGTTTATCTCAACATTTTATTAAATCTGTATAATTAATTTACGTTAACGTGTCGTCGAGACGTGACACGATATACCAATCTTCGAGATATACGCAATAAATCCTACGTCTCGCTCGGATCGCCGACTTTCAGTTATACTCATGCATAGGCCGTCTATCTATAACGCCGTCATAGGGTTACGGGGTGTCGAGTTATGGAATAAGGGGGCTCAGTGAGGGGGAGTGCGAGAACTGACATGAGTTACGGCCGACCCCATAAATCGCGCTTGGGTCACCTGGTAATTGGCGGGATCCAATTCTCGCACCCAATCAGCACTGTGAACCCGATGACGTCACATATTATCAACGATTTACACAAGGAAATTAGATTCTGCACGTGCCTCGATATTTCGCAATGTGTCAGCAAAGTTTGCTCTATGAATATGATTCTAAATAAATATATCGATATATATTTTCTTTACGACAATGTTTTCCATACTAATCATCGAATTGATCGATGTTCGAAAAACATGTTTCCTTCTCAAAATGCAAATTCGATCATAAAACAAAAAGAATAATCTAATATGCTGTATTCAATTTCGTAATGCCATAAATAATCATTGAATGTACAATTTCTTTACCTTAATGTCAAGGTTTTTAAGTGCCAGATTTCAAATTTATCGTTTCATTTTATTTCGCAGAAATCGGTGTTTTCATATTCTTGGTGGTATTAATCTTTCCATTGGTTTTAGAAGACTGGTGTAACTGTCGCATATACAATATCGTAATGAATAAATGACAGAGAGAATAAGAGAATTGTGGTGAATGAAGGGGGGCACGAGGAAGTGTGCACAGGAGTGAACAGAACAGCAGATCTACAAGTCGCTTAAACCCTGTTAATAATCCGACTAGCTATTTCAAGATTAATTGCCTACAATTTATTTGCCGCACTGATAGATGTCGTTTGTACAAACGGCCATCACGGCCATTAAAACGATTATCGTAGAAAGCTTCCGTTACGACTATTCTACGCGAATGAAAACAATTACAGTCTCGATATGATAAATATATAATGCTTTATCATTTTATATTTAATGTTTTTCTCGTCAGAGTAAAAAATAGGACGTATATAAAATTATTCTCGAGTTTCATGTGATTACGAGCCATAATTTGAAAAAAAAATCAATTTGTATCAGTCTATTGGCACACAATCACTTACTGCCTACATTTATACCTTAGCAAAAAAACTATTTCAACGGAAGAACTGCTAATTATCAGAGAGAGACGTGTTCGTTCGCACAGAGCTAAATTGAATAATTTTAAGACAGATAGAAACTAATGATAAATAATAGGTAGAACGTCCTCGTACTTAATCGACCAATATATTTCTGTTTTCGAGATCCGCTCACTCTGTGTTTCACACTTCTTCTTTTTTGTTTTCTCATTCTCTTTTGTACGCCGTGCCCGCTTTTTTTTCTCACAACCTGTCGACCCGATCTCTCGACTTCTTAGAGAAATTGCACGTGACAGTGATCATTAGAAAAGCTAGTGAGGTTTCATTAAATAGCAAGAAGAGTATCATCGATATCGCAGAAGCACGACGCCGAAATGACTGGTTTCGGTAATCACACCGCGGTGGTCCACGTTTAGAAAGTTGAAGATCTATCGTTGTTAGAGGTAAAAGAGCCCCGCGAACAAAAGCGCGAATGATTCAAAGAAATAAAAAGGAGCTGCGCGGAAATGACAAGTGATAGGCGGTTAATTCAGTTCGAAGGATATTGATTTTTCAACAAGTTATGGAGAGAGAGAGAGAGAGAGAGAGAGAGAGAGAGAGAGAGAGAGAAAGAGCGAGGGAGGGGGATCTTAAAAACATCTTCCTCTCCTAATGATTTTCTTGCTTTTCGCGAAATAACCGGTGACCGTTACGATTTTGTCGATCATAATCTAACCATTTTCACAGTAGAAAAGCAAAACAATTAAATAATAAAAAAAAAACTTCCCGTTTCTAGATAACAGTTTATCTGTATTAAGCCAGGATCTCAGGATACGTAAGTATACCGCGAGGCAATTTACAATCTCAATTTGCAGTTTGTACGCTTCTAATTTAAACTGCGGGTTTCGGCAATCTCCGCGTTTCTCATGACGACAATTCAACAAGCTCGAGCTTCTCTCGATGATGCCCACGACACGGCTGGGACATCCGCAAACCTGGCAACTCTAGTGACCGCAAATCCGGCCTATTATTCCCTGGCAACATTTTCGTCTTTTTTTCTTCTCTTACTCTAGGTACATTCGTTATCTTTGTCATCGTCGTTAACGACATCATTCTTCTTCTCGAACCGGTAGAGTAAAACTCCGCAGAGCGTAATGGAATCCGCGGATTGTTGGAAGGCGACGTACATTGGTTGTCCGCAACACTCGAATTCTAGTCACTAGCACGGCGAAAGCGATATCGTTTGCAAGCACGTGCATGTAAAAAACGAAGGCATGCGATTTGTCATTTAAGGAGCGAGACACAAGGAGATGAGGTAAACGGTTGCCACAAACCCGAATCTCGTTAGCGACGTGACGGCGGCCGGCTCGGAGGATGACGAAGGCGCTCTCGGGATCAGCGATCCATGCCGCGAGCGAAACGGCAAAACATCCGTTATTTATTGGCTCGACATGGCGTGGCGCACATAAATGCAACAATCTTTTAACGCGAGATACTCGCTAGGAATGCATATTTCGCCGGTGGCTCGCCCACGCCAACGCTGGTCGGTAGGTCCGATTGTTCTCAGGATATACCCCGGGCTTTGCTTTACTCAGCTGGTTAGTTCGCTGCCCAACCTTCAGCCTGGATACCCGGCATAGTTCGCCTACAGGTCCTGCACTGGCGTGTGCACTCTCCTCTCTTCCTTTCGGAGCAAGATATAACGCTATAAAACGCTACGGTCTCTCTCTCTCTCTCTCTCTCTCTCTCTCTCTCTCTCTCTCTCTCTCTCTCTCTC